>NC_053396.1:148141736-148441736 GCF_905171765.1 Bufo bufo | reverse complement strand
GACACCCCAAGGTATTCCGTGAGGGGCATGGCAAGTTCCTAGAATTTTTTATTTTTTGTCACAAGTTAGTGGAAAATGATGATTTATTTTTTTTTATTTTTTTTCATACAAAGTCTCATATCCCACTAACTTGTGACAAAAAATAAAAACTTCCATGAACTCACTATGCCCATCAGCGAATACCTTGGGGTCTCTTCTTTCCAAAATGGGGTCACTTGTGGGGTAGTTATACTGCCCTGGCATTCTAGGGGCCCAAATGTGTGGTAAGGAGTTTGAAATCAAATTCTGTAAAAAATGACCTGTGAAATCCGAAAGGTGCTCTTTGGAATATGGGCCCCTTTGCCCACCTAGGCTGCAAAAAAGTGTCACACATCTGGTATCTCCGTACTCAGGAGAAGGTGGGGAATGTGTTTTGGGGTGTCATTTTACATATACCCATGCTGGGTGAGATAAATATCTTGGTCAAATGCCAACTTTGTATAAAAAAATGGGAAAAGTTGTCTTTTGCCAAGATATTTCTCTCACCCAGCATGGGTATATGTAAAATGACACCCCAAAACACATTCCCCACCTTCTCCTGAGTACGGAGATACCAGATGTGTGACACTTTTTTGCAGCCTAGGTGGGCAAAGGGGCCCATATTCCAAAGAGCACCTTTCGGATTTCACAGGTCATTTTTTTACAGAGTTTGATTTCAAACTCCTTACCACACATTTGGGCCCCTAGAATGCCAGGGCAGTATAACTACCCCACAAGTGACCCCATTTTGGAAAGAAGAGACCCCAAGGTATTCGCTGATGGGCATAGTGAGTTCATGGAAGTTTTTATTTTTTGTCACAAGTTAGTGGAATATGAGACTTTGTATGAAAAAAAAAAAAAAAAAAATCTGCATTTTCCACTAACTTGTGACAAAAAATAAAAAATTCTAGGAACTCGCCATGCCCCTCACGGAATACCTTGGGGTGTCTTCTTTCCAAAATGGGGTCACTTGTGGGGTAGTTATACTGCCCTGGCATTTTCCAGGGGCCCTAATGTGTGGTAAGTAGGTAAATGACCTGTGAAATCCTAAAGGTGCTCTTTGGAATGTGGGCCCCTTTGCCCACCTAGGCTGCAAATAAGTGTCACACATGTGGTATCGCCGTATTCAGGAGAAGTTGGGGAATGTGTTTTGGGGTGTCATTTTACATATACCCTTGCTGGGTGAGAGAAATATCTTGGCAAAAGACAACTTTTCCCATTTTTTTATACAAAGTTGGCATTTGACCAAGATATTTCTCTCACCCAGCATGGGTATATGTAAAATGACACCCCAAAACACATTCCCCACCTTCTCCTGAGTACGGCGATACCAGATGTGTGACACTTTTTTGCAGCCTAGATGCGCAAAGGGGCCCAAATTCCTTTTAGGAGGGCATTTTTAGACATTTGGATACCAGACTTCTTCTCACGCTTTGGGGCCCCTAGAATGCCAGGGCAGTATAAATATCCCACATGTGACCCCATTTTGGAAAGAAGACACCCCAAGGTATTCAATGAGGGGCATGGCGAGTTCATAGAAATTTTTTTTTTTGGCACAAGTTAGCGGAAATTGATATTTTTTATTTTTTTCTCACAAAGTCTCCCGTTCCGCTAACTTGGGACAAAAATTTCAATCTTTCATGGACTTAATATGCCCCTCACGGAATACCTGGGGGTATCTTCTTTCCGAAATGGGGTCACATGTGGGGTATTTATACTGCCCTGGCATTCTAGGGGCCCTAAAGCGTGAGAAGAAGTCTGGAATATAAATGTCTAAAAAATTTTACGCATTTGGTTTCCGTGAGGGGTATGGTGAGTTCATGTGAGATTTTATTTTTTGACACAAGTTAGTGGAATATGAGACTTTGTAAGAAAAAAATAAAAAAATTCCGCTAACTTGGGCCAAAAAAATGTCTGAATGGAGCCTTACAGAGGGGTGATCAATGACAGGGGGGTGATCAATGACAGGGGGGTGATCAATGACAGGGGGGTGATCAATGACAGGGGGGTGATCAGGGAGTCTATATGGGGTGATAACCACAGTCATTGATCACGCCCGTGTAAGCCTTCATTCAGACGTCCGTATGCGTTTTGCGGATCCGATCCATCTATCAGTGGATCCGTAAAAATCATGCGGACGTCTGAATGGAGCTTTACAGGGGGGTAATCAATGACAGGGGGGTAATCAATGACAGGGGGGTGATCAGGGAGTCTATATGGGGTGATCACCACAGTCATTGATCACGCCCCTGTAAGGCTTCATTCAGACGTCCGTATGCGTTTTGCGGATCCGATCCATCTATCAGTGCATCCGTAAAAATCATGCGGACATCTGAATGGAGCTTTACAGGGGGGTAATCAATGACAGGGGGGTGATCAGGGAGTCTATATGGGGTGATCACCACAGTCATTGATCACGCCCCTGTAAGGCTTCATTCAGACGTCCGGATGCGTTTTGCGGATCCGATCCATCTATCAGTGGATCCGTAAAAAATCATGCGGACGTCTGAATGGAGCTTTACAGGGGGGTAATCAATGACAGGGGGGTAATCAATGACAGGGGGGTGATCAGGGAGTCTATATGGGGTGATCACCACAGTCAGTGATCACGCCCCTGTAAGGCTTCATTCAGACGTCCGGATGCGTTTTGCGGATCCGATCCATCTATCAGTGCATCCGTAAAAATCATGCGGACATCTGAATGGAGCTTTACAGGGGGTTGATCAATGACAGAGGGGTGATCACCACAGTCATTGATCATGCCCCTGTAAGGCTTCATTCAGACGTCCGGATGCGTTTTGCGGATCGGATCCATCTATCAGTGCATCCGTTAAAATCATGCGGACATCTGAATGGCGCTTTACAGGGGGGTGATCAGGGAGTCTATATGGGGTGATCACCACAGTCATTGATCATGCCCCTGTAAGGCTTCATTCAGACGTCCGGATGCGTTTTGCGGATCCGATCCATCTATCAGTGCATCCGTAAAAATCATGCGGACATCTGAATGGAGCTTTACAGGGGGGTGATCAGGGAGTCTATATGGGGTGATCACCACAGTCATTGATCATGCCCCTGTAAGGCTTCATTCAGACGTCCGGAGGCGTTTTGCGGATCGGATCCATCTATCAGTGCATCCGTAAAAATCATGCGGACATCTGAATGGAGCTTTACAGGGGGGTGATCAGGGAGTCTATATGGGGTGATCACCACAGTCATTGATCATGCCCCTGTAAGGCTTCATTCAGACGTCCGGATGCGTTTTGCGGATCGGATCCATCTATCAGTGCATCCGTAAAAATCATGCGGACATCTGAATGGAGCTTTACAGGGGGGTGATCAGGGAGTCTATATGGGGTGATCACCACAGTCATTGATCATGCCCCTGTAAGGCTTCATTCAGACGTCCGGATGCGTTTTGCGGATCCGATCCATCTATCAGTGGATCCGTAAAAATCATGCGGACGTCTGAATGGAGCTTTACAGGGGGGTAATCAATGACAGGGGGATATTCAATGACAGGGGGGTGATCAGGGAGTCTATATGGGGTGATCAGGGGTGATCAGGGGCTAATAAGGGGTTAATAAGTGACGGGGGGGGGTGTAGTGTAGTGTAGTGGTGCTTGGTGCTACTTTACTGAGCTACCTGTGTCCTCTGGTGGTCGATCCAAACAAAGGGGACCACCAGAGGACCAGGTAGCAGGTATATTAGACGCTGTTATCAAAACAGCGTCTAATATACCTGTTAGGGGTTAAAAAAAACACATCTCCAGCCTGCCAGCGAACGATCGCCGCTGGCAGGCTGGAGATCAACTCTCTTACCTTCCGTTCCTGTGAGCGCGCGCGCCTGTGTGCGCGCGTTCACAGGAAATCTCGGCCATCGCGAGATGACGCGTATATGCGTGACTGTGCGCAGCGCTGCCACCTCCGGAACGCGATCCTGCGTTAGGCGGTCCGGAGGTGGTTAAAGGGCTTCTGTCACCCCCCAAAAGTCATTTTTCATTTTTGGGCTAATTAAAATCCTTATAGTGCGATTATTCAATATATAGTGCTCTTACCTTTTTCTGTTGTTTAGTTTCTTTAAAAACCGCACTTTTATAATATGTTAATTACCTTGCTACCAGCAAGTAGGGCTGTTACTTGCTGGTAGCTGCCGCATCCTCCTTTCAAAAAAACGCCCCCTCCTCCTCTTGATTGACAGGGCCAGCGAGCGCTCTCCTCCTCCGGCTGGCCCTGTCTGCAATTCAAATCCCGCGCCTTACGTCTCTTCATTCGGCGCACGCGCTCTGAGAGAAGGACGCTCGCTCCTTCAGCACTCCCTCAGTGCGCCTGCGCCGATGACGTCACCTCTAAACCCAAAATAGAAGACGTCATCGGCCCAGGCGCTCTGAGGGAGTGCTGAGGAAGCGAGCGTCCTTCTCTCAGAGCGCCTGCGCCGAATGAAGACACGTAAGGCGCAGGCGCGGGATTTGAATTGCAGACAGGGCCAGCCGGAGGAGGAGAGTGCTCGCTGGCCCTGTCAATCAACAGGAGGAGGGGGCGTTTTTTTGAAAGGAGGATGCGGCGGCTACCAGCAAGTAACCGCCCTACTTGCTGGTAGCAAGGTAATTAACATATTATAAAAGTGCGGTTTTTAAAGAAACTAAACAACAGAAAAAGGTACAGTAAGAGCACTATACACTCACCTAAAGAATTATTAGGAACACCATACTAATACGGTGTTGGACCCCCTTTTGCCTTCAGAACTGCCTTAATTCTACGTGGCATTGATTCAACAAAGTGCTGATAGCATTCTTTAGAAATGTTGGCCCATATTGATAGGATAGCATCTTGCAGTTGATGGAGATTTGAGGGATGCACATCCAGGGCACGAAGCTCCCGTTCCACCACATCCCAAAGATGCTCTATTGGATTGAGATCTGGTGACTGTGGGGGCCATTTTAGTACAATGAACTTATTGTCATGTTCAAGAAACCAATTTGAAATGATTCGAGCTTTGTGACATTGTGCATTATCCTGCTGGAAGTAGCCATCAGAGGATGGGTACATGGTGGTCATGAAGGGATGGACATGGTCGGAAACAATGCTCAGTGGCATTTAAACGATGGCCAATTGGCACTAAGGGGCCTTAAGTGTGCCCAGAAAACATCCCCCACACCATTACACCACCACCACCAGCCTGCACAGTGGTAACAAGGCATGATGGATACATGTTCTCATTCTGTTTACGCCAAATTCGGACTCTACCATTTGAATGTCTCAACAGAAATCGAGACTCATCAGACCAGGCAACATTTTTCCAGTCTTCAACAGTCCAATTTTGGTGAGCTCGTGCAAATTGTAGCCTCTTTTTCCTATTTGTAGTGGAGATGAGTGGTACCCGGTGGGGTCTTCTGCTGTTGTAGCCCACCTTTCTTTCCCATTCTGACATTCAGTTTGGAGTTCAGGAGATTGTCTTGACCAGGACCACAACCCTACATGCATTGAAGCAACTGCCATGTGATTGGTTGACTAGATAATCACATTAATGAGAAATAGAACAGGTGTTCCTAATAATTCTTTAGGTGAGTGTACATTGAATAATCGCACTATAAGGATTTTAATTAGCCCAAAAATGAAAAATGACTTTTGGGGGGTGACAGAAGCCCTTTAACTTGAATTTAGCACTTGCAGATCCGGCAAATACAGTTTTTTTTTTTAAAAAGTGTGTTTTTTAAACTCCAGAAAATGTGTATTTCTAGCTTAAATTGCACACTAACTAATACAGATGTTGTAGATTGCCCAAAAAAATCTTTTTTTGCTAACAGAATATGAATGCTGTATATATTAAACTTGAATTTAACACTTGCAGTTCTGGCAAATACTGTTTTTTGAAAAAAAACGATGTGTTTTTCAAACCCCAGAAAATGTTGGGTGTATTTCTACCTTAAATTGCACACTGACTAATCCAGATGTTGTAGTTTGCCCCAAAAAAATGGTGATTTGCAATGTCCCAAAAGCTCAGATGCAGTGCTGGTGCACTGAGCATGCATAAAATGGCCGCCGCCGCCACCCACCTAACTAACAGAATTCTAAAAGTTAGAATTTTTGGTCAATGAGCTCAGGGCAGGGTAAAATGATAGTGCAGCCTTTCAAAAAGCGCCAAGAAAGCGGCGAACACCGAACCCGAAATTTTACAAAAATGTTCGGGTTCGGGGTCCAAAAATCCTAAAGTTCGGTACGAACCCTAAAAACAACGAATAAACTGAAACAGGCTGTTTTTCAGCTGATCAAAATTTTAGGACCACACCTCCAAAAAAAAACTAACCCCCCCAAAACAGAAATTCAACTTCCAAACATGAACTCAGTAATAAGCAGCTCCGCCGTTATTGTTTATCACTTCCAAAATTCGTTTTGGCATGCTTGATGCAAGCGTTTCCATGAGGTGAGTGGGAACATTTCTCCAAGTGGTGAAGACGGCCGCACGAAGGCCATCTACTGTCTGGAACTGTTGTCCATTTTTGGAAACTTCCCTTGCCATGCTAGGTTGTGGAAAGGCGGGATCCAGGGGGCCCAAGTAAATTCTTGCCCAAGGTCCAATCAATATTATAGACTGCCCTGACTACTTGCCTGCCTAGCGGAGGAAGCAGCATATATCTCCTCCACATCTTGGCTGGGCAGTAGCTGCTGACTGTCCTCTAGTAGCTCTTGCTCGCTGAAAAGTGGAGCAGAGCCTACAACATATAATACTGCTTGCGGAGAGGAAACAGAAAAGGACAGAGGCAGGTTGAGGACAGGTGAGGGCACAGGGCCTGCTCCCAGGCCATGCCAACTAAGAATTGTGTCTGACAAACCCACTCTTGGCTGTGGGTGCCTGATATAAGTTGTGACGAAGTTGAAGAACGAGTCAACCATTCAAGAACCGCTGGGTTGCTTGTCACGACACAACCGCTAGCTGACACTAGAAGCTCAGGCCTCTCAAAATGACCCCTGCTGCCACGGCCCCTTACTCTGCTGTGACCCCTGCCAGTGCCAGAAACATTTAGGCCTCCCCTGTGCAGGGCCTGGCATTTCTCTGCCTGACATGCTGTTAAATTAAATAACTAAATGTGCAGTACGCAGACCTGCAGGGTATAGCGATGTGAGGTCACGGTTACTTAGGCAAATGAGGGTTGCTATGGGTTACTCACAGTTTTTAGACAGACCCTGGGCAGGCGTACAGCAGTGATGGAGAGGCTGGCACAGAAGTCCTCTGGGGCACTCTCTGTATATAGGGACCAGACCTGATGTTGGGTGAGTTACCCTGGATGTGGCAGATGTTTAATGTGCCTAGGGCAAGGTCCCTTTAAGGTTTGTGATGCCAGTGCCTGTAACGGTGGCACACCGATTGGTAGTAGTAATAAGTGAGGAACACATTGTTGTGGTGAACTAAACTTTCTTTACTGGAAACAGTTCAACTTTATACAGTTTGAATTCAGTTCCACTTTGCAGCAGTAATCAATAGCAGACTTTACATCAATGGCAGGTAATGTTTTTGCAAGATACTCAGAGGGTAAAATCAACACTCACAGACCAGGCTGCACTATTCCTCAGATATCCTGGCTGTCTGTAATTCAAGGCCCGTATGCCCTAATGCTGGCTTTTATCCTTGGTAGCAATCCTCCTCAGGTATATATCCCTTGCTTTAGTTTAATGATCCTTCTGCCCTTCAGCTTACTTGACTATCTGGAACACTGGCTCTGCTCTGCTCTGGTTAGGGAACTGCAGGTTTCTCCCAGGAGGCAACCTCTTCTCTTGGGGTAAATCTTCTGAGCTAACAGAGGCTCAGCAACTTCAGGCAGGCTAGACTCCTTCACTAGCCTCCTGGTGGCAACTAGAAGCCTGGGCTGTCTAGTAGTGATGTCCCGAACTATTCGCCGGTGAACAGTTCACGGTGAACATGGCTTGTTCACGTTCGCCACGGCGGGCGAACATATGCAATGTTCTGTCCGCCCCCTATACATCATCATTGAGCAAACTTTGACCCTGTACCTCACAGTCAGCAGACATATTCCAGCCAATCAGCAGCAGACCCTCCCTCCCAGACCCTCCCACCTCCTGGACAGCATCCATTTTAGATTCATTCAGAAGCTGCAGTCTTAGTGAGAGGAGGGACAGTGTAGCTGCTGCTGATTTAATAGGGAAAGCATTAGCTAGGGCAGTGTTTTGTGTCCACAGACTCATCTGCTGTAAGGACAGCGTCCTGACAGCACCCCAAAAAGCCCTTATTAGGGCTGGTACATCAGTCTGCTTTTTTTAAATATATTTTTATATATATATATATATATATATATATATATATACTGTATATATATTGCAGTTGCCTGCCCGTGTGTGAGAGGCTGCAGGCCCACAGACTGTACTGTGTGCACACCACTCATATAGGGTGTCACAGTACCTTGCAGATAAAAAAAAGTCAATTTATTTTTATTTCTTTAATATAATCGCAGTTGCCAGACAGTGAGAGACTGCAGGCTCACAGACTGTACTGTGTGCACACCATTCATACAAGGTGTCACAATACCTTGCAGATAAAACTAAAGTCAATTTATAAATAATCACAGTTGCAAGCCAGTGAGTGTCTGGCCCACAGACTGTACTGTGGCCACTGGCCAGGCCACCACTCATACCTTTACAGGGTGTCACAATACCTTGCAGATAAAACTAAAGTCAATTTATTTTTTCTCTGTAATAAATATAAAAGAAGAAGGGAGACACCGCGCTCAGCCTGATAAACCTGACCCTTATTAACCTCTCGTTCTGACCGTGTAAAACCTGTCCACCTCAGTTAAAATAAGATTACCTTGGTTCTGATATGTAGAGTCAGGGGACCACCTTCTCCAGCGTTCCAATGTACACGATTTCTTCTGCACAGAGGCAAATAGCAGGTAGATTAGGCTGTATGGAGTTCGCCCCGGCCGGTAGCGAAACTCCGCTTGTACCTACGCTCACGCTCACAAGGGGAGCTGGTGACGTCACCTATTGAGCTACGGGCTGCTGTAAGCACCAAGAAACCTACCTATGCGTTTCGAGTAATGTGATACTCTTCGTCAGGGAAAGAAGGTGGTCCCCTGACTCTACATATCAGAACCAAGGTAATCTTGTTATTTTAACTGAGGTGGACAGGTTTTACATGGTCAGAACGAGAGGTTAATAAGGGTCAGGTTTATCAGGCTGAGCGCGGTGTCTCCCTTCTTCTTTTATACAAGTGATTTTTTTAACCTTTCAACAGTTATTGCGGAGCTGTTTTTGACACTGCTGCTTATCCATTGTAATTAGCGCCGGTGGTGTATCCCTGTTTCTCTCTGTAATTAATATAATAGCAGTTGCAAGCCAGTGAGTGTCTGGCCCACAGACTGTACTGTGGCCACTGGCCAGGCCACCACTCATACCGTTACAGGGTGTCACAATACCTTGCAGATAAAACTAAAGTCAATTTATTTTTTCTCTGTGATATAATCACAGTTGCAAGCCAGTGTGTGTCAGGCCCACACAGACTGTACTGTGCCCACTGCCCACCACTCATATAGGGTGTCACAGCACATTGCTCCGTGCACGCGCAGTGCCCCAACTTGGGAGTAAGAGGACCGACCAAGCTGCTTTTTCCATCTCCCGGTTCCTAAAATCAATTCAGTTTGGTGTATCAGAGTTTGGTCTATCACTGTGAAGGCAGTCGAAGGTACCCAGCCTAAATTTTTTTTCACAAAAGGCAAACCCTAATATGGGACGTAACAGGGATTAAACTGATAGGAATAGTACTAGTTAAGACACCACTCATATAGGGTGTCACAGCACATTACTCTGTGCACGCGCAGTGCCCCAACTTGGGAGTAAGAGGACCGACCAAGCTGCTTTTTCCATCTCCCGGTTCCTAAAATCAATTCAACACAAGTCCCCGGATAGGGGACGTAACAGGGATTAAACTGATAAGAATAGTACTAGTTAACACACCAACAAAGGGGAGGGAGCCAGCGTTTTTTTAACCATCTCCCCGTTCTAAAAACCAATTCAATAAATGGACCCCAGATTGGGGAAGTAACAGGAATTCAACTGATGAGAAGAGAACTACAGAAAATAACACTCATATCGGGTGTGAGAGTAAATTGCACGGATTCAAACAAAGGGGAGGGAGCCAGCGTTTTTTTAACCATCTCCCCGTTCGAAAAATCTATTCAAGTCACCTTTCGGGGACCCTTGGTGTTGTACGTGGCTGGGTGGAGGAAGAAACCTTCAATGAGATCAACGGGACATGGCTAGCTTGGTATCCAACCTTGTGCAAATGGGGAGTTTGCGGTTGGGCAAATGGACTATTTGTGGTTGTTTGCGGTGCATTAAAAAGGGAGTTTGGTCTGTCAATGTCTGTGAAGCGGGCGTAACCCTTACACTACCTGATCGATACAACATCATACCTGATAGTATACACACACTCGATGTTTTAAACCACGTTGTTCAAAAAAATTTAGGATTGTTAGGTGATTTATGCCCTTTATGGATTAAAACCCAACTCTGCGTCAACTATGTAATTTTCCATGGGAGTTTTGCCATGGATCCCCCTCCGGCATGCCACAGTCCAGGTGTTAGTCCCCTTGAGACAACTTTTCCATCACTACTGTGGCTAGAAAGAGTCCCTGTGGGTTTTAAAATTCGCCTGCCTATTGAAGTCTATGGCGGTTCGCCCGGTTCGCCTGTTCGCGAACATTTGAGGAAATTCGCATTCGCCGTTCGCGAACTGAAAATTTTATGTTCGCAACATCTCCACTGTCTAGCTGGATGTCAGGATGGGGCCCTCAGCTTTTCTCTGGCTGGTGCCCTCTCACTTCTGTCTCTCAACAGACTCCTGACTACACAGACTGACTCCTCCCTGTCTGGGTCTAAATATATATACTAGGTGTTCCCTAGCTCCCTCTAGTGAGTAGGATGATGAACTACACCCTAATAGGCCTGCTACACATATCACAGGGAAAATACACATAAATACATATTAAAATGCATTAAAATGTACTGTGAAATACACTGCCACTGTCTCACATGAGGTGGAGAACAACGTGGCCCAATTGACCCTTGTGTAGTGCCCACATTTACCTAGTGGGACACTACAAATGTTAGATGAAATATTTTTAATTTCACTACTAATACACAGCAAACAGGGCTTTAGAACATATCACTGCACTGCTGAATAGCTATTAGGCCCTAATTGTTTTCAATTTTTACAAAAAAGGCTCTTCAACAGATAAGGGTGGGTTCACACTAGTGTTAGGGATTCCGTTATGGCTTTCCGTTATAACATGGTTATAACAGAAAATAACGGAATCCATAATACGGAAAGACTGAACCGTTTTTCTGCCCATAGACTTGTATTATGATGAAATGCAAAATGGAAGCCTTTAAAAGGCATTCTGTTTGCTTTCCATCCTAATAGAAGTCCATGGGAATCAAAACGGATCCGTCTGGGTCCCGTTATACAAGACGGAAAACAAAGTCCTGTCGACACGACTTTGTTTTCCGTCTTGCATAATAGGACCCAGTCGGATCCGTTATGCTTTCCCATAGACTTCTATTATGATGGAAAGCAAACAAAATGCCTTTCCAAGTGTTCCGTTTTGCATTCTGTCTGGGCATTCCGTTATTTTCCGTTATAACTATGTTATAACGGAAAGCCATAACGGAATCCCTAATGCCTGTGTGAACCCACCCTAAGTACAACTTTAAACGGCAAATATATTTGTATTTCGCCAGTAATACACGTCAGACTGGGATTTAAAATATCTCGCTGCACTGCTGAATGGCAATTAGGCCCAATTTTTTTTCTATTTTTACAAAAAACTTTTTTCAACAGATAAGTGCAACAACGAAAGGCGAATATATTTGTATTTCACCAGTAATACATGGCAAACTGGGCTATAAAATATCTCACCACACTGCTGAACGGCAATTAGGCCCAAGTTATTTTTTCTATTTTTATGCAAAAGGCTTTTCTACAAATAAGTACAACCATGAAAGGCATATATATTTGTATTTAGTCAGTAATACACGTCAAACTGGGCTTTAAAATATCTCATTGCACCGCTGAACGGCAAATAGGCCCAATTTTTGTCCATTTTTACACAAAAGGCTTTTTAACAGATAAGTATAACTATAAACGGTGAATATATTTGTATTTTGTCACTAATACATGGCAAAGTGGGCTGTAAAAAAAAATCTCACTGCACCGCTTAACGGCAATCAGGCTCAAGTTTTTTTCTATTTTTACACAAAAAGCTTTTCAAGAGATAAGTACAACTATGAACGGCAAATATCTTTTTTATTTCGCCACTAATACACGGCAATGTGGGCTGTAAAATATCTCACTGGACCGCTGAAAGGTAATTAGGCAAAAAAAAAACAACAATTTTTACACAAAAGGCTTTTCAACAGATAAGTACAACTATGAGCAGTGAATATGCTTCTATGTTGCCGCTAATACACGGCAAAGTGGGCTGTAAAATATCTCACTTCACCGCTGAACGGAAAATAGGCCCGATTTTTTTTCTATTTTTGCACAAAAGGCTTTTCAACAGATAAGTACAACTATGAACGGCAAATATATTTGTATTTCGCCACTAATACACGGCAAAGTGGGCTGTAAAATATCTCACTGAGCCGCTGAGCGGCAAAGATATTTTTCCATTTTCCACTAATACACGCAAAAAAGGGCTTTAAAACAGATAACTGCACCGCGGAGCCGTAAATATATTTTAGTTTTGCCACTAATACATGACAAAAAGGGCTGTAATTTTCGCACTTTAACAAACAATGATTAATCAGCCCTTTTTTCCCACTAATACAAGCCAAAAAATGATTTAGAACATATAACTGCACCGCACAAGGGCAAATAAAATGTATAAATATTTCCTTGTAATGAACCTTGTTAAAGCCTGTATCAAACAGCACTTGCTCTCTAATACTAACGGTTTTCTGGAATTACAGAGCTGTATAATGTCCATTTGTATCGCCAGTCAGTGCAGCAACGTGTAATCTGATTGTTCCAATTAACCAGGCTGTCACCTCCCCGACTGAAATTCGTAACGAATTCTACTTCGTCAGCTTCGATTTGCTTATCTTTAATGATATATTTAGATGAATCTATTGGTGACTAATTACACTTACTCTCCTTTCTCTCAATTAGTGCTCAGATCCAAGTGCCACAATGTCCTGACATTATTTGGCTTCAGGATCCAGACTGGTCTCAGGTTTGCTTTTTTGTCTGATCTGAAGTCTAAGAAAATCTAGAGGCCTGGCCTGGTATTTATATAGGGAGTCTAGGGTCTGAATACATCTAGGTTGTCTGGTCTGGGCTCTGAAAAAAATATAATAGCCTGTTTTCTGGTCTGATTAACATAGGGGGCCAAATATGTTTAGGGGAGCCAGTCAACAAATTAATTTAGGAGTCCAGTCTGTCATTCTATATTAAATATGGGTCTAGTTTAGGGTCTGAAATTTATTTAGTGATCTAGTCTAATAGATAGAGGGTATACAGGCTGGGTTCTGATATTGATATATGGGGTCTGGTCTGTGGTTTGAAATGAACTTAGGGGACTTGTCTAAGGTCTAATATTAGGAATGGAGTCTGAAAATAATTTAAATGTCTCGCCTGTGGTTTGATGTTAATATAGGAGGGAATACAGTATATTTAGCTATACCCTTTTATATAAGCCACGTCTATAGAAAATGCCACTCTCATTTTTGCTGTAAAGCCCTGCTCAAGTGCTACCTTAGATAATGGCCAATAGGATAGAGAAGGCGCTCATAGGGTAAGTAAATTCAGCAAATCAGATTTCTAATGAAAGAAATGGTTTGCTCACCTATTGTGGTTGCATCAATTGGATGCAACTGCAATGGAGATCGAGTGTAGATAAATGACGGTTGGTGCAGCCTAGATTCGTCCGATCGCCTTGGGCAGGAGCCACCCTGCCACTTGGGTAACGGTATGAAGAAGAGTACGCTAGACCTTAGGTAGAGCGTCTGGACCACAGAGGGTGCACGAAACAACCGGTCAAAGACAATATTTTGGTTTCAGCAGTATTCCATTTATTCGTAAGACAACGCGTTTCGGGGTGCTAGGGTCCCCTTTATCAAGTCTGAGCCGGAAAGCTGGAGAGATATCACGGCTCGTCTGCAGAGGCACGTGTAGAACACTGACTACACGTGCCTCTGCAGACGAGCCGTGACATCTCTCCAGCTTTCCGGCTCAGACTTGATAAAGGGGACCCTAGCACCCCGAAACGCGTTGTCTTACGAATAAATGGAATACTGCTGAAACCAAAATATTGTCTTTGACCGGTTGTTTTGTGCACCCTCTGTGGTCCACACGCTATACCTAAGGTCTAGCGTACTCTTCTTCAAGTGCTACCTTGTAAGGAGAGCTCTTAGGTGAAAATCTCTGAGGAAGAAGGAACCTTTATGGCATATAGATCATTATATGGCTATTCCACTAATATAGCCATACACAAGAACATCTACATTACACTTTACTAATAGCCTATTCTACACAATATACTGTAGGCAATTAAATGCTGGTGTCCTTCTTTAATACATCAAGGCTGTTCTGCCTACATGTTACCTTTTATCTAAATGAGACATTGCCTTAAAAAATAGAGTACACCTCAGCTATAGTCTTGCTACAAACCTTCTGTTGATATGTAATCTGTTCTTTTAAATGCATCATTTCTTGAAGTTGCCACATGGCTGACATTTCAGTAGGTTAAATAGATCATTACTCATTTGGAGCACTTTTCCTAAAACATCTACGATGTATATGCAGTTTCTAAAGTAAAGTTGCATAAGGTAACAATGAATCTTTCATGCCCAATGACATTCTACCATTATTTGCATATCACCTGTCAAAAGTAAAATGGCTTCAAGTGCACATAATATTGCTTGACCTTCTTTTTGCATGAACTCACACTGTGCCATTTACAGCTATAAGGGTATATTTGTATATTCATGCTTTTATATTAGGATTTATAGCATTTTATAATGGTATTTTTTTAGTATGTTTTGCTATTTGAAACAATCATCAATGATTACCGTATATGGAATTAAGCATTTCCATTGCATTTATGTTTATTTATTTATTTATTTATTAACTTTAAAATGTTTTTGTAAATGCTAAAGAAAATTTCAGCTTCACTTACCTAAAAATTGAATAAAATGTTATCAAAAAGTCACATACACTCCAAAATGCTATAAACAAAAGCTGCAGATTGGCCCACAAAAAATTTGCCCCTACACAGCTTTGTGGACAAAACTATAAAAATTTATGGTGGTTAGAATATGGCAATAAAAAACAAAAAAACAATCACACAACCAAAATTAATCATGGTTATAATAGTATCAGTAGGGAAACTATAATTCAAATCACAATTCACATTAATATAGTGGCCTTGTGGAAAAGCTAACCCATAACTTTTATTTTAACCATAGTAAAATATAGGCTAACTTAATTGCTGATAATAGATTTACGTACTAATTATACTAAATATTAACTGCCTAAATAAGGTACGTAATTGGTTGGTTCTCCACCAATATAGCAATCAGGCAGGAGATGATAACCGGAGTGTAGAAATTGTACATATATACTACCCCCTCTGCTTTCACCACCATGAATCGAGTCCCTTTTTATATGTGGAAGCACAGTTAAAACCCACAGGGGTAGTAGTGTAACTGCAAGTGTAGATCGAGCACCAAAGTGCTCGGGACGAACACCTCGGGATGCTCGGGAGCTTTACCGAGCACACAAGCTCAATGGAAGTCAATGGGAGAACCCGAGCATTAAACCAAGAAACCCGTGCTCTGAAGAAGGGAGGGTGCCTAGTTCATAGGAAAAGGTCAAAAATTGATGGAAATACCACCGACATGGTTCGGGAACAGCATGGGGAGGATGTCTTGATGCATCTTGGACTCCCAGGTCACTGCTGGGAACGATTTTGTCAGAGTAGTATGCCACTTTTACAGACTGACAATAATATGCACAAAACCAAAGATAAAATTAATTTTAGCGAAAAAATGGTTAGGAAACATTCTTTCCTATATATTTACTTGTATAAAAAATGTTCAAGTGCTGCCAAAAATTACAAGCAAAAGGCACTCCGATGCAACCTGTATATCAGATAAAGGAGGGCCTCATTCAAATTGTGGTGCAATTGTTCAGGTAGTGGGACTCCTACACTCATAAAGCCTATGCACTAAGTGAAAGGGCTGCCAAAAATTACAAGGAACCGACACTCCAATTCACCCTTTGTTACACATAAAGGAGGGCATCATAGACACCCTTTAACCACCTCAGCCCCCCTAGCTTAAACACCCTTAATGACCAGGCCACTTTTTACAATTCTGACCTACCCTACTTTCATCATTTATTGCTCGGTCATGCAACTTACCACCCAAATGAATTTTACCTCCTTTTCTTCTCACTAATAGAGCTTTCATTTGGTGGTATTTCATTGCTGCTGACATTTTTACCTTTTTTGTTATTAATCGAAATTTAACGATTTTTTTGCAAAAAAATGACATTTTTCACTTTCAGTTGTAAAATTTTGCAAAAAAAACGACATCCATATATACATTTTTCTCTAAATTTATTGTTCTACATGTCTTTGATGAAAAAAAAATGTTTGGGTAAAAAAAAATGGTTTGGGTAAAAGTTAGAGCATTTACAAACTATGGTACAAAAATGTGAATTTCCGCTTTTTAAAGCAGCTCTGACTTTCTGAGCACCTGTCATTTTTCCTGAGGTTCTACAATGCCAAGACAGTACAAACACCCCACAAATGACCCCATTTCGGAAAGTAGACACCCTAAGGTATTCGCTGATGGGCATAGTGAGTTCATAGAACTTTTTATTTTTTGTCACAAGTTAGTGGAAAATGATGATTTATTTTTTTTCTTACAAAGTCTCATATTCCACTAACTTGTGACAAAAAATAAAAACTTCTATGAACTCACTAAGCCCATCAGCGAATACCTTGGGGTGTCTTCTTTCCAAAATGGGGTCACTTGTGGGGAAGTTATACTGCCCTGGCATTCTAGGGGCCCAAATGTGTGGTAAGTAGTTTGAAATCAAAATCTGTAAAAAATGGCCGGTGAAATCTGAAAGGTGCTGTTTGGAATGTGGGCCCCTTTGCCCACCTAGGCTGCAAAAAAGTGTCACACATCTGGTATCTCCATACTCAGGAGAAGTTGGGCAATGTGTTTTGGGGTGTCATTTTACATATACCCATGCTGGGTGAGATAAATATCTTGGTCAAATGCCAACTTTGTAAAAAAAAAATGGGAAAAGTTGTCTTTTGCCAAAATATTTCTCTCACCCAGCATGGGTATATGTAAAATGACACCCCAAAACACATTGCCCAACTTCTCCTGAGTACGGAGATACCACATGTGTGACACTTTTCTGCAGCCTAGGTGGGCAAAGGGGCCCACATTCCAAAGAGCATCTTTCGGATTTCACCGGCTATTTTTTGCAGATTTTGATTTCTAACTACTTACCACACATTTGGGCCCCAGGAATGCCAGGGCAGTATAACTACCCCACAAGTGACCCCATTTTGGAAAGAAGACACCCCAAGGTATTCGCTGATGGGCTTAGTGAGTTCATAGAAGTTTTTATTTTTTGTCACAAGTTAGTGGAATATGAGACTTTGTAAGAAAAAAAATAAATCATCATTTTCCACTAACTTGTGACAAAAAATAAAAAATTCTAGGAACTCGCCATGCCCCTCACGGAATACCTTGGGGTGTCTTCTTTCCAAAATGGGGTCACTTGTGGGGTAGTTATACTGCCCTGGCATTCTAGGGGCCCAAATGTGTGGTAAGTAGTTTGAAATCAAAATCTGTAAAAAATGGCCAGTTAAATCCGAAAGGTGCTCTTTGGAATGTGGGCCCCTTTGCCCACCTAGGCGGCAAAAAAGTGTCACACATGTGGTATCTCCGTACTCAGGAGAAGTTGGGCAATGTGTTTTGGGGTGTCATTTTACATATACCCATGCTGGGTGAGAGAAATATCTTGGTCAAATGCCAACTTTGTATAAAAAAATGGGAAAAGTTGTCTTTTGCCAAGATATTTTCCTCACCCAGTATGGGAAAATGTAAAATGACACCCCAAAACACATTGCCCAACTTCTCCTGAGTACGGAGATACCACATGTGTGACACTTTTTTGCAGCCTAGGTGGGCAAAGGGGCCCACATTACAAAGAGCACATTTCGGATTTCACCGGCCATTTTTTACACATTTTGATTTCAAACTACTTACCACACATTTGGGCCCCTAGAATGCCAGGGCAGTATAATTACCCCACAAGTGACCCCATTTTGGAAAGAAGACACCCCAAGGTATTCGCTGATGGGCATAGTGAGTTCATAGAAGTTTTTATTTTTTGTCACAAGTTAGTGGAATATGAGACTTTGTAAGAAAAAAATAAATAAATAAATAAATCATCATTTTCCACTAACTTGTGACAAAAAATAAAAAATTTGAGGAACTCGCCATGCCCCTCACGGAATACCTTGGGGTGTCTTCTTTCCAAAATGGGGTCACTTGTGGGGTAGTTATACTGCCCTGGCATTCTAGGGGCCCAAATGTGTGGTAAGTAGTTTGAAATCAAAATCTGTAAAAAATGGCCGGTGAAATCCGAAAGGTGCTCTTTGGAATGTGGGCCCCTTTGCCCACCTAGGCTGCAAAAAAGTGTCACACATGTGGTATCTCCGTACTCAGGAGAAGTTGGGCAATGTGTTTTGGGGTGTCATTTTACATATACCCATGCTGGGTGAGAGAAATATTTTGGCAAAAGACAACTTTTCCCATTTTTTTATACAAAGTTGGCATTTGACCAAGATATTTATCTCACCCAGCATGGGTATATGTAAAATGACACTCCAAAACACATTGCCCAACTTCTCCTGAGTACGGAGATACCACATGTGTGACACTTTTTTGCAGCCTAGGTGGGCAAAGGGGCCCACATTCCTTTTAGGAGGGCATTTTTAGACATTTGGATACCAGACTTCTTCTCACGCTTTGGGGCCCCTAAAATGCCAGGGCAGTATAACTTTCCCACATGTGACCCCATTTTGGAAAGAAGACACCCCAAGGTATTCAATGAGGGGCATGGCGAGTTCATAGAATTTTTTTTTTTGGCACAAGTTAGCGGAAATTGATTTTTTTTAGTTTTTTCTCACAAAGTCTCCCTTTCCGCTAACTTGGGACAAAAATTTAAAACATCCATACCCACTTAGCTCGTATGCCCTGGCAAACCAGATTTCTCCATTCACATCAATCGATGTGGATGAATAAATCATTGCCGGGATTTTTTATTTTTTTTTAATATATACAAAGTGTTTGCCAAAGTATATGAACACCGCCACCTCCTCAGCTCATATGCCTCGGCAAACGTATCTTTTACTGCAGAAGTCTCGTCTTGCAGCGCCGCATACACCGACTTGTGTGTAATCTGACAGCAGCGCAATGCTTCTGTCAGAATGCACATCAGTGCTGCAGATAGTCGATCGGTTGGTCCACCTGGAAGGTAAAAAAAACAAAACAAAAAAGAAAAGAAAAAAACAGGCCGCAACGCAATAAATTTTATTAACTTTATAATAACTTTTGAACAGAACATATAAACTTTTTTTTTAACTTTTTTAACTGAAAGTTAACTTTTTTGCTTACTGGTGTTTTTTTTTTTTTTTTTTACCTTTATAGGACAAACCTCTCCTTCCCCATGGGACAATGTGCAAAGCGCAAATCGCCCAAAGATGTGGCGAAGTACATTATGCACTTTATCCCAGGTGAATGGAGAGGTTTGCAGCAGCTGTGAGAGAAAGGGCCCTAATAGCCCTGTGTGCCTGTCCTGTGAGATGCAATCCCTATGCTAAGTGTACCTGTGTGTGGTACTTCCGGAAACACTCTCCAAAGCATAGGGCAGGGTGGTCAGGACAGTCAGGACAGAAATAGCAGGTGTCACGCCTTAGTCCACTCCTGCTACAGACACAACATTTTTTTCGGGGTGGCGGTCGGTTTGAGGTACCAGCAACGACACTGGGGAAATGTCGCTCGTGTAGACGGCTCACTACACTGGTGGTTTCGGCCACGGAACCTTCTGGATACAGGAGGTTCGCGATGATCTCTTCCTAAAATTTGAGGAAGAATCCTGTTCTCCCAGCCTTACTGTAGAGAACAAAACTATTATATGCAGCCAAATGAATTAAATATACAGACACCTTCTTATACCAGCGTCTGGTGCGTCAGGAAACTAAATAGGGAGCCAACATCTGGTCATTGAAGTCCACCCCTCCCATGAGCGCATTATAGTCGTGGACTGAGAGGGGCTTTTCAATGACACTGGTTGCCCGTTCAATTTGGATTATACAATTTGACCCCATACCGGGCACGCTTGCTTGGGATGTATTGTTTGAAGCCAAGGCGCCCGGTAAAATGTATTAGGGACTCGTCTACGCAGATGTTTTGCTAAGGGGTATACAAATCTGCAAATTTCTGGTTGAAGTGGTCTATGAGGGGCCGAATTTTGTGGAGACGGTCAAAAGCTGGGTGGCCTCTGGGATAAGAGGTGCTGTTGTCGCTAAAGTGCAGGAAACGCAGGATGGTCTCAAAACGTGTCCTGGACATAGCAGCAGAGAACATAGGCATGTGATAAATCGGGTTTGTGGACCAATATGACCGCAATTCATGCTTTTTGGTTAGACCCATGTTGAGGAGAAGGCCCAGAAAAATTTTAATTTCAGAAAATTGGACTGGTTTCCACCGGAAAGACTGGGCATAAGAGCTTCCCAGGTTGGCGGATATAAATTGAGGGGCATACCGATTTGTTTCTGCCACGACTAAGTCCAAGAGCTCCGCAGTCAAGAACAGCTCAAAAAATCCCAGGGCCGAACCGATCTGAGCTGTCTCAACCCGAACTCCAGACTGGGCGGTGAAAGGGGGAACTACAGGTGCGGCTGAAGTTGGTGACTGCCAATCAGGGATTGCCAGCACCTCAGGGACTCTAGGGGCTCTACGGGCCTGTCTGTGCGGTGGCTGCGACGGGGGAACTACTGCATGTGCCACTGTACCAGCTTCAACTGCCCTTCTGGCGCTCGCCACTTCACCATGTTGTACGGCAGTGCTGGTACTAGGTCCAGGATGGGCTGCGCTGCTGGTGTATGCCTCACCACGTGATCCGACAGCGCCAGCCCCACTCTGCTGCCCTTGAAACGGATCCTGCACAACCTGTGGTCTAGCGACACGGGGCCTGGTACGCCTGCTGCTATCAGGGACCTCAACCTCCTCGTCCGAACTTTGGGTCAGAGTGCCACTGCTTTCTACAGGTTCATATTCTGACCCGCTAGATTCGTCAGATGAGGGTTCCCATTCCTCATCCTACTGGGTCAGAAGCCTGTAGGCCTCTTCAGAAGAATACCCCCTGTTTGCCATTTGGACTACTAAATTTAGGGGTATTCCCTGAGACTACCCAAGAAAAAAAGCAAGCCTGTCTTACAAAGGGGAGGCTAGCGACGTACCGGAGGCCGCTGCGGTTGATAAAAAATATCAAAACTGATTTTTTTGATCGCCGCAGTGCTTGTAAAGTGATTGTGCAGTGATCAAAAGACAAAAAGTTTTTTGTCACTGCGGTGGGGCTGGCGTGGGTGAACGCACGTGTGGGCGACCGATCAGGCCTGACCGGGCGAAACACTGCGTTTTGGGTGGAGGGCGAGCTAAGGTGACACTAATACAATTATAGATCTGACTGTGATCAGTTTTGATCACTTACAGATACTATAAAAGTACAAATGCTGATTAGCGATACGCTAATCAGCGAATCAGTGACTGCGGTGCGGTGGGCTGGGCGCTAACCGACGCTAACTACCTAACCAAGGGACCTAAACTATCCTAAAACTGTAAATCAATACCAGTTAAAAAAAAAAAAAAGTGACAGTTTACACTGATCACATTTTTCCCTTTCACTAGGTGATTGACAGGGGCGATCAAAGGGTTAATTGGGGTGATGGAGGGTGATGGAGGGTGATCTGGGGGCTAAGTGGGGTGTTGGTGGCTACTCACAGTGATGTGTGCTCCTCTGCTGGAACCAACCGACGAAAAGGACCAGCAGAGGAGCACTGAAGCCATTTAACACATTATATTTATAAATATAATGTGTTAGGTGGCTTCTGATTCGATTTTTTGAAAATCATCAACCTGCCAGCGACGATCATTGGCTGGCAGGTTGATGACGAACTTGTCTTTTAAATTTTGCCGGCCCGCGATGCGCATGCGCGGGCCGGCATTGCCCGAAATCTCGCGTCTCGCGAGAGGACGCACCGGCGCGTCCACCCAGAGTAACAGGACCGCCGCAAAGACGCAATCCTGCGTAAGGCGGTCCTGAGGAGGTTAAAAAATTATGATTGATGGCCTGCTGGTGACCCTCAAAAACATTTGGAGCAAGAGCCTGCAGATCTGACCATCTAAAACATTAGGTATGAAGGCCTGCTGCTGAGCTGAGCCTCTAAAACATTAGGGGTGAGGGTCTGCTGCTGAGCTGACCATCGAAAAAATTATGGTTGAGGGCCTGCAGGTGTGCTGAACCTGTAAAAGATTGTAGGTGAGAGCATACAGGTGAGCTGACCCTATAAAACATTATATGCGAGGGCTTGCAGGTCAGCTGACCCTATAAACATTATATGTGAGGGCCTTCAGGTGAGCTGACCCTGTAAAACATTATATGCGAGGGCCTACAGGTGAGCTGACCCTGTAATACATTATATGCAAGGGCCTTCAGGTGAGCTGACCCTGTAAAACATTATAAGCCAGGGCCTGCAGGTGAGCTGACCCTGTAAAAGATTGTAGGTGAGGGCCTTCAGGTGAGCTGACCATGTAGAACATTATATGTGATGGCCTGCAGGTGAGCTGACCCTGTAAAACATATCCGAGGGCCTGCAGGTGAGCTGACCCTGCAAAACATTATATGCAAGGGCCTGCAGGTGAGCTGACCCTATAAGAGATTGTAGGTAAGGGCTTGCAGGTGAGCTGACCCTGTAAAACATTATATGCAAGGGCCTGCAGATGAGCTGACCCTGTAAAACATTAAATAAGAGGGACTGCAGGTGAGATGAACCTCTAAAAGGTTGTCGCGCGAGTGTGAAAGTAGCCTAAGATTGTCCAGAAGGGTTACCCTAAGAAATTAGTGGGGTTGAATTGTGAAAGAGTTAGTACTCTATCCAGGGAATCCCTTTTAAAAGGTGAGAAAAATAAAAAATCAGGAACTAACCGTATTCCATTTATCTTGCATTATACATCTATTTGTAATATTCTTAGAAAACATTGGTCAATCCTTGGTAGTAATTTTAGGTACATTCCAGAATTTAACGTTCCTCCAGTCATGTCCTATCGTCGTACACAAAATCTGAAAGATCAGTTGGTTAGAGCTGACATAGGTACAAAAAAGCGGACATTCAGTTCATAATTTGGATCCACTAGAACAGGATGCTTTCCATGCCATAATTGTGTGAATTGCCCATTGATGTTGAGAGGATCTACATTCACACATCCAGATACAGGTGCTGAATTTATTATTAACCCTTTCATGACCAAGGGTCATTGATGCCCCAGTGTCCAGGTCAAAATTTACAAATCTGATATGCATCACTTTATGTGGTAATAGCTTTGGAACACTTTTATTTATCCAAGCCATTCTGAGATTGTTTTCTCGTCACACATTTTACTTCATGACAGTCATAAATTTGAGTCAATATATTTCACCTTTATTTATGAAAAAAATCCAAAATTTATCAAAAAAATTTAAAAAATTTTTAAATTTCTAATTCTCTGCTTCTAAAGCAGAAAGTGATACCTCATAAAATATTTATTACTTAACATTCCCCATATGACTACTTTATGTTGGCATCATTTTGGAAATGTAATTTTATTTTTTTTAAGACGTTACAAGGCTTAGAAGTTTAGAAGCAATTCTTAAATTCTTTGAGAAAATTTCCAAAACCCACTTTTTAAGTGCCATTTCAGGTCTGAAGTCACTTTGTGGGGCTTACATAATAGAAACCCCCCATAAATGACCCCTTTGTAGAAACTACACCCCTCAAGTTACTCAAAACTGATTTTACAAACTTTGTTAACTCTTTAGTAGAGTTGAGCGAACACCTGGATGTTCAGGTTCGAGAAGTTCGGCCGAACGTCACGGAAATGTTCGGGTTCGGGATCCGAACCCGACCCGAACTTCGTCCCGAACCCGAACCCCATTGAAGTCAATGGGGACCCGAACTTTTGGGCACTAAAAAGGCTGTAAAACAGCCCAGGAAAGAGCTAGAGGGCTGCAAAAGGCAGCAACATGTAGGTAAATCCCCTGCAAACAAATGTGGATAGGGAAATGAATTAAAATAAAAATTCAAAAAATAAAAATTAACCAATATCAATTGGACAGAGGTCCCATAGCAGAGAATCTGGCTTCACGTCAGCAGAGAATCAGTCTCTTCATGCCATAGCAAAGAATCTGGGTTCATGTCAGCACAGAATCAGTCTCTTCATGCCATAGCAGAGAATCTGGCTTCATGTCAGCACAGAATCAGTCTTCATGTCATAGCAGAGAATCAGGCTTCACGTCACCCACCACTGGAACAGGCCACTGTCACACATTTAGGCCCAGGCACCCAGGCAGAAGAGAGAGGTCCCGTAACAGAGAATCTGGCCTTATGTCAGCGCAGAATCAGTCTTCATGTCATAGCAGAGAATCAGGCTTCACGTCACCCACCACTGGAACAGGCCACTGTCACACGTTTAGGCCCCGGCACCCAGACAGAGGAGAGCGGTCCCGTAACAGAGAATCTGGCCTTATGTCAGCACAGAATCTGTCTTCATGTCATAGCAGAGAATCAGGCTTCACGTCACCCACCACTGGAACAGGCCACTGTCACATATTTAGGCCCAGGCACAGGAGAGAGGTCGCGTAACAGAGAATCTGGCCTTATGTCAGCACAGAATCTGTCTTCATGTCATAGCAGAGAATCAGGCTTCACGTCACCCACCACTGGAACAGGCCACTGTCACACATTTTGTAGGTGAGAGCCTATAGGTGAGCTGACCCTGTAAACCACTATATGCGAGGGCCTGCAGGTAAGCTCACCCTGTAAAATAATGTAGGTGAGGGCCTGCAGGTGAGCTGACAATGTTAAACATTATATGCGAGGGCCTGCAGGTGAGATGAACCTCTAAAAGGTTGTCGCGCGAGTGTGAAAGTAGCCTAAGATTGTCCAGAAGGGTTACCCTAAGAAATTAGTGGGATTGAATTGTGAAAGAGTTAGTACTCTATCCAGGGAATCCCTTTTAAAAGGTGAGAAAAATAAAAAATCAGGAACTAACCGTATTCCATTTATCTTGCATTATACATCTATTTGTAATATTCTTAGAAAACATTGCTCAATCCTTGGTAGTAATTTTAGGTACATTCCAGAATTTAACGTTCCTCCAGTCATGTCCTATCGTCGTACACAAAATCTGAAAGATCAGTTGGTTAGAGCTGACATAGGTACAAAAAAGCGGACATTCAGTTCATAATTTGGATCCACTAGAACAGGATGCTTTCCATGCCATAATTGTGTGAATTGCCCATTGATGTTGAGAGGATCTACATTCACACATCCAGATACAGGTGCTGAATTTATTATTAACCCTTTCATGACCAAGGGTCATTGATGCCCCAGTGTCCAGGTCAAAATTTACAAATCTGATATGCATCACTTTATGTGGTAATAGCTTTGGAACACTTTTATTTATCCAAGCCATTCTGAGATTGTTTTCTCGTCACACATTTTACTTCATGACAGTCATAAATTTGAGTCAATATATTTCACCTTTATTTATGAAAAAAATCCAAAATTTATCAAAAAAATTTAAAAATTTTTAAAATTTCTAATTCTCTGCTTCTAAAGCAGAAAGTGATACCTCATAAAATATTTATTACTTAACATTCCCCATATGACTACTTTATGTTGGCATAATTTTGGAAATGTAATTTTATTTTTTTAGGACGTTACAAGGCTTAGAAGTTTAGAAGCAATTCTTAAATTCTTTGAGAAAATTTCCAAAACCCACTTTTTAAGTGCCATTTCAGGTCTGAAGTCACTTTGTGGGGCTTACAAAATAGAAACCCCCCATAAATGACCCCTTTGTAGAAACTATACCCCTCAAGTTACTCAAAACTGATTTTACAAACTTTGTTAACTCTTTAGTAGAGTTGAGCGAACACATGGATGTTCGGGTTCGAGAAGTTCGGCCGAACTTCCCGGAAATGTTCGGGTTCGGGATCCGAACCCGACCCGAACTTCGTCCCGAACCCGAACCCCATTGAAGTCAATGGGGACCCGAACTTTTGGGCACTAAATAGGCTGTAAAACAGCCCAGGAAAGAGCTAGAGGGCTGCAAAAGGCAGCAACATGTAGGTAAATCCCCTGCAAACAAATGTGGATAGGGAAATGAATTAAAATAAAAATTCAAAAAGTAAAAATTAACCAATATCAATTGGACAGAGGTCCCATAGCAGAGAATCTGGCTTCACGTCAGCAGAGAATCAGTCTCTTCATGCCATAGCAAAGAATCTGGGTTCATGTCAGCACAGAATCATTCTCTTCATGCCATAGCAGAAAATCTGGCTTCATGTCAGCACAGAATCAGTCTTCATGTCATAGCAGAGAATCAGGCTTCACGTCACCCACCACTGGGACAGGCCACTGTCACACATTTAGGCCCAGGCACCCAGGCAGAGCAGAGAGGTCCCGTAACAGAGAATCTGGCCTTATGTCAGCGCAGAATCTGTCTTCATGTCATAGCAGAGAATCAGGCTTCACGTCACCCACCACTGGAACAGGCCACTGTCACATATTTAGGCCCAGGCACAGGAGAGTGGTCGCGTAACAGAGAATCTGGCCTTATGTCAGCACAGAATCTGTCTTCATGTCATAGCAGAGAATCAGGCTTCACGTCACCCACCACTGGAACAGGCCACTGTCACACATTTAGGCCCCGGCACCCAGACAGAGGAGAGCGGTCCCGTAACAGAGAATCTGGCCTTATGTCAGCACAGTATCTGTCTTCATGTCATAGCAGAGAATCAGGCTTCACGTCACCCACCACTGGAACAGGCCACTGTCACACATTTAGGCCCCGGCACCCAGACAGAGGAGAGCGGTGCCGTAACAGAGAATCTGGCCTTATGTCAGCGCAGAATCTGTCTTCATGTCATAGCAGAGAATCAGGCTTCACGTCACCCACCACTGGAACAGGCCACTGTCACACATTTAGGCCCAGGCATCCAGGCAGAGGAGAGAGGTCCCGTAACAGAGAATCTGGCCTTATGTCAGCGCAGAATCTGTCTTCATGTCATAGCAGAGAATCAAGCTTCACGTAACCCACCACTGGAACAGGCCACTGTCACACATTTAGGCCCAGGCACCCAGGCAGAGGAGAGAGGTCCCGTAACAGAGAATCTGGCCTGATGTCAGCACAGAATCTGTCTTCATGTCATAGCAGAGAATCAGGCTTCACGTCACCCACCACTGGAACAGGCCACTGTCACATATTTAGGCCGAGGCACAGGAGAGAGGTCGCGTAACAGAGAATCTGGCCTTATGTCAGCACAGAATCTGTCTTCATGTCATAGCAGAGAATCAGGCTTCACGTCACCCACCACTGGAACAGGCCACTGTCACATATTTAGGCCCAGGCACCCAGGCAGAGGAGAGAGGTCGCGTAACAGAGAATCTGGCTTCATGTCAGCACAGAATAAGTCTTCATGTCATAGCAGAGAATCAGGCTTCACGTCACCCACCACTGGAACAGGCCACTGTCACACATTTAGGCCCTGGCACCCAGACAGAGGAGAGGTTCATTCAACTTTGGGTTGCCCCGCAATATAATGGTAAAATGAAATTAAAAATAGTATTGAATGAGGAAGTGCCCTGGAGTAGAATAATATATTGTTAAGGGGAGGTAGTTAATATCTAATCTGCACAAGGGATGGACTGGTCCTGTGGCATCCATGCCTGGTTCATTTTTATGAACGTCAGCTTGTCCACATTGGCTGTAGACAGGCGGCTGCGTTTGTCTGTAATGACGCCCCCTGCCGTGCTGAATACACGTTCAGACAACACCTCCAAGGCATAAAAGGCTAGATCTGGCCACGTGGACAATTTGGAGACCCAGAAGTTGAATGGGGCCGAACCATCAGTCAGTACGTGGAGGGGTGTGCACAGGTACTGTTCCACCATGTTAGTGAAATGTTGCCTCCTGCTAACACGTTCCGTATTAGGTGGTGGTGCAGTTAGCTGTGGCGTGGTGACAAAACTTTTCCACATCTCTGCCATGCTAACCCTGCCCTCAGAGGAGCTGGCCGTGACACAGCTGCGTTGGCGACCTCTTGCTCCTCCTCTGCCTTCGCCTTGGGCTTCCACTGGTTCCCCTGTGACATTTGGGAATGCTCTCAGTAGCGCGTCTACTAACGTCCGCTTGTACTCGCGCATCTTCCTATCACGCTCCAGTGTAGGAAGTAAGGTGGGCACATTGTCTTTGTACCGGGGATCCAGCAGGGTGGCAACCCAGTAGTCTGCACACGTTAAAATGTTGGCAACTCTGCTGTCGTTGCGCAGGCACTGCAGCATGTAGTCGCTCATGTGTGCCAGGCTGCCCAGAGGTAAGGACAAGCTGTCCTCTGTGGGAGGCGTATCGTCATCGTCCTGTGTTTCCCCCCAGCCACGCACCAGTGATGGGCCCGAGCTGCTTTGGGTGCCATCCCGCTGTGAACATGCTTCATCCTCATCCTCCTCCACCTCCTCCTCATCCTCGTCCTCCTCGTCCTCCAGTAGTGGGCCCTGTATGGCCACATTTGTACCTGGCCTCTGCTGTTGCAAAAAACCTCCCTCTGAGTCACTTCGAAGAGACTGGCCTGAAAGTGCTAAAAATGACCCCTCTTCCTCCTCTTCCTCCTGGGCCACCTCCTCTTCCATCATCGCCCTAAGTGTTTTCTCAAGGAGACATAGAAGTGGTATTGTAACGCTGATAACGGCGTCATCGCCACTGGCCATGTTGGTGAAGTACTCGAAACAACGCAACAGGGCACACAGGTCTCGCATGGAGGCCCAGTCATTGGTGGTGAAGTGTGTCTGATCCACAGTGCGACTGACCCGTGCGTGCTGCAGCTGAAACTCCACTATGGCCTGCTGCTGCTCGCACAGTCTGTCCAGCATATGCAAGGTGGAGTTCCACCTGGTGGGTACGTCGCATATGAGGTGGTGAGCGGGAAGGCCGAAGTTACGCTGTAGCGCAGACAGGCGAGCAGCGGCAGAGTGTGAACGCCGGAAGCGCGAACAGACGGCCCGCACTTTATGCAGCAGCTCTGACATGTCGGGGTAGTTGCGAATGAACTTCTGCACCACCAAATTCAGCACATGCGCCAGGCAAGGGATGTGCGTCAAACCGGCTAGTCCCAGAGCTGCAACGAGATTTCGCCCATTATCGCACACCACCAGGCCGGGCTTGAGGCTCACCGGCAGCAACCACTCGTCGGTCTGTTGTTCTATACCCCACCACAACTCCTGTGCGGTGTGGGGCCTGTCCCCCAAACATATGAGTTTCAGAATGGCCTGCTGACGTTCACCCCGGGCTGTGCTGAAGTTGGTGTTGAAGGTGTGTGGCTGACTGGATGAGCAGGTGGAAGAAGAGGAGGAGGAAGCTGAGTAGGAGGAGGAGGAGACAGGAGGCAAGGAATGTTGCCCTGCGATCCTTGGCGGCGGAAGGACGTGCGCCAAACAGCTCTCCGCCTGGGGCCCAGCCGCCACTACATTTACCTAGTGTGCAGTTAGGGAGATATAGCGTCCCTGGCCGTGCTTACTGGTCCACGTATCTGTGGTTAGGTGGACCTTGCCACAGATGGCGTTGCGCAGTGCACACTTGATTTTATCGGACACTTGTTTGTGCAGGGAAGGCACGGCTCTCTTGGAGAAGTAGTGGCGGCTGGGAACAACATACTGTGGGACAGCAAGCGACATGAGCTGTTTGAAGCTGTGTGTGTCCACCAGCCTAAATGACAGCATTTCATAGGCCAGTAGTTTAGAAATGCTGGCATTCAGGGCCAGGGATCGAGGGTGGCTAGGTGGGAATTTACGCTTTCTCTCAAATGTTTGTGAGATGGAGAGCTGAACGCTGCCGTGTGACATGGTTGAGATGCTTGGTGACGCAGGTGGTGGTGTTGGTGGTACATCCCATGTTTGCTGGGCGGCAGGTGCCAACGTTCCTCCAGAGGCAGAGGAAGAGGCCGAGGCGGCGGCAGCAGCAGCAGAAGAGGCCGAGGCGGCGGCAGTAGCAGAAGAGGCCGAGGCGGCAGCAGCAGAAGAGGCAGCAGGGGGAGCCTGAGTGACTTCCTTGTTTTTAAGGTGTTTACTCCACTGCAGTTCATGCTTTGCATGCAGGTGCCTGGTCATGCAGGTTGTGCTAAGGTTCAGAACGTTAATGCCTCGCTTCAGGCTCTGATGGCACAGCGTGCAAACCACTCGGGTCTTGTCGTCAGCACATTGTTTGAAGAAGTGCCATGCCAGGGAACTCCTTGAAGCTGCCTTTGGGGTGCTCGGTCCCAGATGGCGGCGGTCAGTAGCAGGCGGAGTCTCTTGGCGGTGGGTGTTCTGATTTTGCCCACTGCTCCCTCTTTTGCTACGCTGTTGGCTCGGTCTCACCACTGCCTCTTCCTCCGAACTCTGAAAGTCAGTGGCACGACCTTCATTCCAGGTGGGGTCTAGGACCTCATCGTCCCCTGCATCGTCTTCCACCCAGTCTTGATCCCTGACCTCCTGTTCAGTCTGCACACTGCAGAAAGACGCAGCAGTTGGCACCTGTGTTTCGTCATCATCAGAGACGTGCTGAAGTGGTATTCCCATGTCCTCATCATCAGGAAACATAAGTGGTTGTGCGTTAGTGCATTCTATCTCTTCCAATCCTGGTGAAGAGCTAGGTGGATGCCCTTGGGAAACCCTGGCAGCAGAGTCTTCAAACAGCATAAGAGACTGCTGCATAACTTGAGGCTCAGACAGTTTCCCTGATATGCATGGGGGTGATGTGACAGACTGATGGGCTTGGTTTTCATGCGCCATTTGTGCGCTTTCTGCAGAAGACTGGGTGGGAGATAATGTGAACGTGCTGGATGCACTGCTGGCCACCCAATCGACTAATGCCTGTACCTGCTCAGGCCTTACCATCCTTAGAACGGCATTGGGCCCCACCAAATATCCCTGTAAATTCTGGCGTGTACTGGGACCTGAGGTAGTTGGTACACTAGGACGTGTGGCTGTGGCAGAACGGCCACGTCCTCTCCCAGCACCAGAGGGTCCACTAACACCACCACAACCATGTCCACGTCCGCGTCCGCGTCCCTTATTAGATGTTTTCCTCATTGTTCCCGTTCACCACAATTTTGAGAATGGCAAATTTGGGAATAGTTTTTCAACCCAGAACAAAAAGTGTGCTTTTACGGTCACTACAAATAACTTGACCAGCTAAAACAGTACAGATTTGGTTGAATAGAAATGTGAGGCCTGTTTTTTTTTTGCGCTGTGTGACAGGTATAGGTTTAATCACAGAATCAGACTTCTATCTGCACGGTAGCGTGTGTCTTAGGTTTTTCTGAATGACACTATCAGTACCTTCAATGTAAGATATCCTTTTTGGGATAGATTTCAAGTAGGCCTCAAATACCAGAAACTAGTTATTTTGAGAATGGCAAATTTGGGAATAGTTTTTCAACCCAAAAAAAAAAATGTGCTTTTACGGTCACTAGAAATAACTTGACCAGCTAAAACAGTACAGATTTGGTTGAATAGAAATGTGAGGCCTTTTTTTTTTTACACTTTGTGACAGGTATTGGTTTAATCACAGAATCAGACTTCTATCTGCACGGTAGCGTGTGTCTTAGGTTTTTCTGAATGACACTATCAGTACCTTCAATGTAAGATATCCTTTTTGGGATAGATTTCAAGTAGGCCTCAAATACCAGAAACTAGTTATTTGGAGAATGGCAAATTTGGGAATAGTTTTTCAACCCAGAAAAGAAAATGTGCTTTTACGGTCACTAGAAATAACTTGACCAGCTAAAACAGTACAGATTTGGTTGAATAGAAATGTGAGGCCTTTTTTTTTTTGCACTGTGTGACAGGTATAGGTTTAATCACAGAATCAGACTTCTATCTGCACGGTAGCGTGTGTCTTAGGTTTTTCTGAATGACACTATCAGTACCTTCAATGTAAGATATCCTTTTTGGGATAGATTTCAAGTAGGCCTCAAATACCAGAAACTAGTTATTTGGAGAATGGCAAATTTGGGAATAGTTTTTCAACCCAGAAAAAAATATGTGCTTTTCCGGTCACTAGAAATAACTTGACCAGCTAAAACAGTACAGATTTGGTTGAATAGAGATGTGAGGCCTGTTTTTTTTTGCGCTGTGTGACAGGTATAGGTTTAATCACAGAATCAGACTTCTATCTGCACGGTAGCATGTGTCTTAGGTTTTTCTGAATGACACTATCAGCACCTTCAATCTAAGATATCCTTTTTGGGATAGATTTCAAGTAGGCCTCATATACCAGAAACTAGTTATTTTGAGAATGGCAAATTTGGGAATGGTTTTTCAACCCAGAACAAAAAGTGTGCTTTTACGGTCACTACAAATAACTTGACCAGCTAAAACAGTACAGATTTGGTTGAATAGAAATGTCAGGTCTATTTTTTAGGCGCTGGGTGACAGGCTCAACTTGCCCCTGATGTAGTTTATGGCCAAAAAATAACCACACTGTTGATGGTTAAATGTACTTGGGTGACACAGGCTCAGCCTGCACCAGATGTAGTATATGGCCAAAAAATAATCAGACTGTTGATGGTTAAATGCACTTCGGTGACACAGGCTCAGCCTGCAGCTGATGTAGTATATGGCCAAAAAATAACCAGACTGTTGATGGTTAAATGCACTTCGGTGACACAGGCTCAGCCTGCAGCTGATGTAGGATATAGCACAAAATAACCACACTATTGATGGTTAAATACACTTGGTGATAGCTTGTGCTGGCGCACCACAAGTCACAAAATGGCCGCCGATCACCCCAGAAAAAAAGTGATCTAAAAACGCTCTGGGCAGCCTCAAAAAAGTGAGCAAGTCAATACTAGCACTTCAATGATCCACAGCTGCAGATCGATCACAGAATGAAGTCTTTTGGAGGAGTTAATCACTGCCTAATCTCGCCCTAACGTCGCAGCTGCAACCTCTCCCTATGCTTCAATCAGCAGAGTGACGTGCAGCGCAACGTGACCCAAGCTTATATAGAGGCTGGGTCACATGCTGCACTGGCCAATCACAGCCATGCCAATAGTAGGCAAGGCTGTGATGGCCTCTTGGGGCAAGTAGTATGACGCTTGTTGATTGGCTGCTTTGCAGCCTTTCAAAAAGCGCCAAGAAAGCGCCGAACCCCGAACCCGAACACGGACTTTTACGAAAATGTTCGGGTTCGCTCATCCCTACTCTTTAGGTGTTCCACAAGAATTAAAGGAAAATGGAGATGAAATTTCTAAATTTCACTTTTTTGGCAGATTTTCCATTTTATTAAAAAAAAAAATTAACACATTGAGGGTTAACAGCCAAACAAAACTCAATATTTATTACCCTGATTCTGCGGTTTACAGAAACACCCCACATGTGGTCCTAAACTGATGTAAAGGCACACGGCAGGGAGCAGAAGGAAAGGACTGATGCATGGTTTTTGTTAGGCAGATTTTACTGGACTGGTTTTTAGATGCCATGTCCCATTTAAAGCCCCTCTTACAGTAGAAACTCCTAAAAATTGACCCTATTTTGGAAATTAGGGGATAAGGTGGCAGTTATTTTGGGGTACATATGATTTTTAATTGCTCTATATTACATTTTTTGTGAGGCAAGGTAACCAAAAAATGGCGGTTTTGGCACCGTTTTGTTAGTTAATTTTTTTTACAAGATTCATCTGACAGGGTAGATCATGTGCTATTTTTATAGAGCAGGTTGTTACGGACACAATGATATCAAATATGTCTACTTTGTTTGTTTCAGTTTTACATAATAAAGCATTTTTTCAAAAGAAATTATGTTTTTGTGTGTCCATTTTCTGAACGCCAATTTTTTTTATTTTTTTGCTTATCGTCTTGTGCAGGTGCTTGTTTTTTGCAGAAAGAGTTGAGGTTTTTATTGGTACCATTTTTGTGTACATAGGATTTTTTGATCATTCATTATTACACTTTATGGAGCAAGGTGACCAAAAAATTGGCTGCTTTGGAACAGTTTTTATTTATTTATTTATTTTTACAGCGTTCATCTGAGGGGTTAGGTTATGTGACAGTTTTATAGAGCAGATTGTTACAGACGTGGCAATACCTAAGATGTATACTTTTTCCTATTTATTTAGGTTTCACACAATTATAGCATTTTTGAAACAAAAAAAATGATGTTTTAGTGTCTCCATAGTCTGAGAGCCACAGCTTTTTCATTTTTTGGACTATTGTCTTAAATAGCGTATCATTTTTTGATTGGTACTATTTTGGAGGGCATACGCCTTCTTGATCGCTTGGTATTGCACTTTTTGTAATGTAAGGTAACAAAAATGGCTTTTTTGGCACTGTTTTTACAGTATATATATTTTTTTTTTTACGGTGTTCACCTGAGGGGTTAGGTAATGTGATATTTTTATCGAGCATGTTGTTACGGATGCGGTGATATCTAATATGTACACTTCTTTTTTTTTTATTACTTTAAAAATGATGTTTTAGTGTCTCCATGTTCTGAGAGCTATAGTTTTTTTATTTTTTCAGCGATTTTCTTATGTAGGGTCTAATTTTTTGCGGGATGAGGTGACGATTTTATTGGTACAGTTTTTTTTTACATACGCCTTTTCGATTGCTCGGTGTTGCACTTTTTGTGATGTAAGGTGACAAAAATGGCATTTTTTAAACAGTTTTTATTTATTTTTTTATGGTGTTTATCGGACGGGGTCGATCATGTGATATATTTATAGAGACGGTTGTTATGGATGCGGTGATACCTAATATGTCTTTATTTTATTTTTAAATTTTTTATAGGAAAAGGCAATTTTTTTTTTTTTACATTTTTTTTTTTTTTTACTTTTATTATTTTCACTTTTTTTTTATCAAGTCTCACTTGGATCTTGAAGATCCAGTGGGGCTGATGGCTGTACTATACTTTGCAATGCTCTTGCATTGCAAAGTATAATACTATCAGATTTCCTGTAGATGGCAACATCGGACGCCTTTGCAAAGCGTCTGGTTGCAATGGCAACCATCGGGCGCTGGCATCGCAGCGCAGCTGCCCCGATGGTTGAGATAGGGAGCCCCCTCCCTCTATTCACCACATGGATGCTGCGGCATCTAAGGAGTTACAGCAGATTGTCAGCATACAGCTGATGCTCGCTGCTGATGGCAGCGTCTCAGGAACGGAGCCGCCGCCATCAAATTCAGAAGCGGAACCGCATCGGGGGCAGGGGGCACAGATGGGGGCAGGAGGCATGGATGGGGGGCACCGCATCAGGGGCACAGTTTGGGGCGGATACATGGATGGGGTGGCCCGCATCAGGGGCAGGCGGGGACAGATGGCGGAGGCAGGGCTCGCGGGGGTTGGGGGGTTGGGGGGTTGGAGGCACACGGGGGGGCACAGATTGAGGGCACCAGGACACATTACCTGATTTCAGGCTCTGATCTGCCGAGCGCAGATCAGAGCCTGGAACAGGCACTTTTACACTGCCGCGATCCGATTGGTTAGTCTGCACAGACTAACCAATCAGATCGATTGCCGGCAAGGTACCACTCTGATTGGTCCCTTGCTGACATTACTGAACTGTATGCTGTCGGTGACAGCAGCAGTGCAGGGGCAGAAGATTTAATCCAAGCGTTTTGCAGCGCTTGGATTAAAGAGCTGCCATGACGTCTATACACATGCTAGCTGCACGGGGTATGTGCAGCTAGCACGTATATAGCCATATGGCAGTCGGGAAGGGGTTAAACACTATCTCACTTGTGATTCTCTTTATGTGGTTTATCTGCTTGAATGCCCATGTCACCTTCTGTATGTTGGTGAAACAGCATGGGATATTAAAACCAGACTCAACCAACAAAGGTACACCATCCGTGAAAAGAGGATGGATTTAGCTGTATCCAAACACTTTACAGAGGCCAAACACACTGAAAAGGACCTTCATTTCAGGATTATATATCAGGTATAGTGATGAGCGGCAGGGGCTATATTCAAATTTGCAATATTTCGGCATATATTCACAAATTTCGAGATTTTATTGAGTGCGAAAAATCGGCAATGTAAAAATCGCGTAATGCGAATTCATAACGCGAAATACAGGCGTGGGTCACTTTGGCTGAATTTTTCAAGCTGCTAGAAGTTTCATGAGTTTTTCCTGAGACTAGAGAAAATGGTTGGCATGGCAGAACATTACAATAGCTTTATATGCAGATAGAGTCATATATATATTCGCAATTGCGCTAATCGGCAGTGATTAGAATTTTTTATTATTTTTTTAAAGCTTTATTGAAAATAAATGTGCAGACATTTATAAAGGTAAGTGAATCATACAAAGTCAATAACAGAAAATTGTACATAAAGTGGGTACATACAGTGAGGTAGGTATGTAGTAACACATCAAGATGGGAATGTCAAGTGAATAATCGTTTATATTACTCTTAAGCATAGAATACCTAATGGACAACCCTCGGTAACCTGGAATATATAATTTATAATATAGTACATCGGCTATCCAATTGGGAGTATATCATTAAGGTTGATATTTCTATGGATTACCCAACTCCTCCATCTGGCTCTGAAAACGGGTAATTTGCGAGATGCAGCTGCAGCGATCTCCTCAAATCTACATATAGCATCGACTTTCCCCGTCCAAAGATCTTGTGTGGGAAGTTCAGCTGTCAGCCAGAAACGTGGAATGAGGAGGCAGGCAGCCATAGGAAGGATGTGGAATAGGGGAGGGATATTAGAAGCTAAATCTGAAGGTGGCAGGCTCAATAGGGCTAGAAGTGGAGAAGGAGGAATAGAGGTTTTACATATTTTATTGCACTTTTTAAATAGTTCTTCCCAGCAAAGTAAGATTGGAGGGCATGACAACCAAATATGGAAAAAGGTGCCCCTTTCTACCACACCTCCAACACCCATCCAGATTTGAGCTATCATATCTGGATGTGACATCTGGTGTTTTGTACCACCTTGTAAATATTTTGTGTCCATTTTCCTGTATGAGTACACACCGTGATGATGTATGTGGGGAAATGAAAAGCCTGGTTAGGTCTTGTGTTGAGAAGGGGGTTTTTAAATCTTTCTCCCATAAACTCTTTAAAAGCAGGTTTTGGCATTAGGACAGGGTTGTTGAGTTTTTTGTATATTTGTGAGATATATATTTTTTTTTTTTAGGAGACTGGCTGCAAATCCATCCCTCAAACCACCTGATGGTCCTGGTAAGGGCCTGGAGAGGGATATGCTTGGCTATATAGGAATGAAGGAAGGAAGTTAGGTAGGGGAAAGCGTCAGAAGGGGAAAGCAAAGTGGCAATATCCTTTCTATTTACCAGTCTTCCCTCTTCATCAAAGAATGTCAAGATGGGGATTTGGGACATTTTAAGCATTAGTGGGAGACTTTGTTTTAGCTCCACTGGGGCTAGATCTATTAAATCTCTCACTTGAATCAAAGGAGATGGGAGTGGTAAGCCCCAATTAGAATTTTGAAACCAATTCCATACTTTAAGCGTAGATTTTATTACAGGGTTGGATTTGGAGAGGAGAGTGAGTGTGACCTGTATCTCCAATTAGAAGTGTCCTAAATGAGAAATGGAAGGTCGAAGATTCCATTTCGACCCAAGATTTATGTGCCGGTTTGCAAAACCAGTCTAGCACTCTGGTTAAGTGAATGGTCCTGCTATAGAGCAGGGGGTTGGGCAGACCTATCTCCCCCATGTCTCTAGGTCTCTGGAGGGTTGTTATAGCCAATCTTGGGCTTTTCTGCTTCCATATTAATCTGCGGACCTGTTTTGTTAAGGTAGTGAAGAAGTTTTTAGGTATTGGAACAGGTAGTACTTGTAAATAGTTGAGTCTAGGAATAACTAGGGAGGTGACTACGTTTTTCCGACCAAACCAAGACAAAGTCTGAATGTCGATTTTGGACAATTGGTCCATTATAGCCTGGAGTAACGGGGTATAGTTAAGTTTAAAGAGGTTATTTGGGTCTGGGCCTATTTCATTTCCCAAGTATGTAATGTATGGGGCATCCCAGTTAAAGGGTGAGTTGGCTTTTAGGGATTTTGACGTGGACGGGCGTATGCCGACACTAATAACCTGGGATTTATTCATGTTTATTTTGAAATTGGATAATGGACTAAACCTTTCTAAAAAGTTGTAAATGAAGGTCATTGAGGATTGGGGGTTTGATGTTAATATCAGTAAATCATTGTCAAAAGCAGCTGCCTTATGGTCTTGTTTGCCCATTTTGATCCCTTCTATTTTAGGTTCTTGCCTGATTACCTGAGGGAGTGGTTCCATAGTCATTACGAACAAGAGGGAAGATAGCGGGCAACCTTGCCTTGTACCATTACGGATCCCGAAAGTAGGGGAGATAATGTAGTTTACTAGTACTGACGCAGAGGCACTCGAGTACATGGCAAATGTGGCGTTTATGAAAGGCATAGGGATATCAAATTTGATCAAGGGATGGCACATACATTTCCAATTGACCCTATCGAATGCCTTTTCTGCATCAGTACTCATCAGTGCAAGGGGGATGGAGTTTTTTTTTTGCGTGGTAGAGGGCGTTAAGGATTCTTGCGGAATTGTCTTTTCCTTCCCGTCCCTTAACGAAGCCTGTCTGATCTCTGTGTATCAGAGCGGGGAGGTGAAGTGAAAGGCGGTTGGTGAGCATTTTTGCCAGTATTTTTAAATCCAGATTCAACAGGGAGATGGGGCAGTAGCTCGAACAATAGGCTGGGTCCTTGCCCTCTTTGGGAAGAATGGTGATATGTACCCTGGTCATATCTGTTGACAAAGGGGAACCTTGGAGGGAATGATTACATATAGGCAGCAAGTGAGGGAATAGGGATTCACTAAGGCTTATTGCACACGACCGTATGGCTTTTTCAGTGTTTTGCTGTCCGTTTTTCATGGATCCGTTGTTCCGTTTTTTGTTTCCGTTGTGTTTCCATTTTTGTTCCGTTTTTCCGTTCCGTTTTTCCGTATGGCATATACAGTATACAGTAATTACATAGATAAAATTGGGCTGGGCATAACATTTTCAATAGATGGTTCTGCAAAAAAACGGAACGGAAACGAAAGACATACGGATGCATTTCCGTATGTGTTCCGTTTTTTTTGCGGACCCATTGACTTGAATGGAGCCACGGACCGTGATTTGCGGGCAATAATAGGACATGTTCTATGTTAAAACGGAACGGAAAAAACGGAAATACGGAAACGGAATGCATACGGAGTACATTCCGTTTTTTTTGCGGAACCATTGAAATGAATGATTCCGTATACGGACCGTATACGGAACGCTAAAAACGGCCAGTAAACGGGAAAAAAAAACGGCCGTGTGCATGAGGCCTAAAGGTGCGATAATAAAGAGCTGGGAGGCCATCAGGGCCTGGGGCTTTACCATTTGGTAGATTTTTTATGTTTTTTTAAGTTCTTCAGAACTAAAGGGGGCGATTAGGACAATTTTTGGGCATCATCCAACTTAGGGAGAGATATAGAGCTAAGGAAAGAATCAATAGATTCAGAGAAGGTTAAGTTGGTGTTCCCTAGTATATGTTGTGGGATAATGTAAAGTGTTTGGCAATATTTTTGAAATTGGAGAGCTATTTCCATAGATGTTATGGCTAAACCTCCGTCTTGTTTATTGATTTTCCTTATATATTTTTGAGCTTTCCTCTTTTTTATAAAGCTCATCATCAATTTGGAGGCTTTATTACCATGGGCAAAATACTTAAATTGGGAGTGTACAGTAGATAGTATTTAGCTGATTTGGTGTTGAGAAGATTTTTTTGTGAAGGCCTTCGATCCTTTGGATTTCTGAAAGGAGCAAGTCCATCCGCTCCGTTCTTTTCTTCTTTAGATATGTTCCCAATTTAATAAATTGGACTCTTCTAAATGCTTTGTGAGCATCCCACACCATATGTGGGGATGTTTTCAGGATGGCATTCAGATGGAAATACTCGTCCAGAAGATTTTGTACCTGAGTTTTAAGTTCCGGTATTGTGATTAATTGTTCATTTAGTCTCCATTTGATTGCGTTGGGAACTTGTTGGGGGGTGGTAAGAGATATGTGAATTGGGGAGTGGTCTAAAAGGTGTATGGAACCTATTTCAGCTTTAGTGCAATATTGGAGGTGCTCTTTAGATATAAAAAGATAATCAAGTCTATGGTAGGATCGATGTAGGTTGGAGTAGAAAGTATAATGTACAACCATAAGTCAGGGCAAGGGATGAGTAACCATGTAAACCTATAGTGTTGTTAAACAAACAACAAAAGAATGCCCAAAATATTCTAAAAATATATTTCATTTAATTGCGAGGTCCTAATAGTAGGTATTTATGTGAGAGGGAGGTAGTTGACCAAATCATGGCTAGAGTGGTTGTTCTTCCTGCGGTTCCGCTGTTTATACTGGGAGATTTTAATGCCACGCTGGATAGTACTCTTGATAGACTTAGGCCTTCTCCCAGGCATAATCCCGCACTATTAAATTGGACGCAAGCACATCTGTTGACGGAGATATGGAGAGATCTGAACCCTAATACAAAGCAATACTCGTGTCACTCGGCCCCTGTCAACTCATATTCCCGTATTGATTTGGCCTTTACAAATCAGGCGGGGTTTATGTGGGTGAAAGCTGCTGAGTATCTGCTGAGAGGTATCTCAGATCATGCCGGGGGCAGATAATCCTTACGTTACCAAGTGATAGGCCGCGTTCCACTTGGCGGTTGAGCCCAAAATGGTTATATGTTCTTCCTGTGGGAGTGGCGTGTAAGGAAGCTACCTCAGCATATTGGGAAGTTAATGAGGGCTCCTCCAATCCACTGGTGGTATGGGACGCAAGTAAGGCGGTCTTAGGAGGTGTACTAATAGCGACAATAGCAACACATAGAACGGAACTGCTCTCCTCATGGGTGAAATTAGAGTTAGATCTTGCGGAAAGAGTATATATAGATGACCCCACGCCGGAGCATCAATTACTTTGGCTTGCAGCTCAAAGGTAGTACACTCTACAGTATATTTGACAGAATTCACGCAGAAACGTCTCATGGTTCAGAAGCAGAACATCTTTGCGGAGGGGGATAGGAGTGGGAGAACTTTGGCGTATCTAGCTAAAACAGAAGCTCCACAAACCATAGTACCAGCCATTAGGGACGAGCAGGGTGTACTTTACACTGTACCAGAAGAGATATGTGATCAGTTTGCTAGTTACTACTCCTCCTTATATTCTTCTAAAGCTACCATGTCTGCAGAGGAAATAGCGCTTTTTCTGGATACTATCCCTGTGACTAAGCTAGCAAATTCGGAGAAGAAATTATTAGCTGGCCCCATAGTCCCACAAGAGATTCAGCATGCAATAGTGTCCGTGGCAAAAGGAAAGACTCCTGGTCCGGATGGCTTCCCTGTGGAGTGGTACAACTTTCAGATTTAGGAAGTGAGTCAAAGGCTCAGCAAACTATGTATGCTCTGGAAGGTGGGGCCTTGCCTGCATCTTTTCATGAAGCTACTATAGTGGTCATACACAAAGCGGGGAAGCCTCCGGATCAGTGTAGTTCATATAGGCCCATATCGTTGATAAATTCAGATGCTAAGTTATTGGCTAAAGTGCTAGCTAGCAGATTGTCATCCGTCATTTCATCTGTAGTGGGGATGGATCAATCCGGCTTCATGCCGGGAAAACGACGGACATAAATCTGAGACGTCTTTTTACAAACTTACAAATCATGCATGACAATGCAGGCAACAGAGCAATCGCCTCGTTGGACAACGAGAAGGCATTTGATTCGGTGGAGTGGGGGTTTATGTGGGAAGTCCTAAAAAAAAAAGAGGATTCCTAAAAACTTCATCCAGTGGTTACATCTGTTATATTTACAACCGACGGCTAGGGTAAGAGTTAATGGGTATCTGTCCAAGTCGTTCGCGCTGAAAAGAGGCACCAGACAGGGGTGTCCTCTGTCACCCCTTCTGTTTGCTTTAGTGATGGAACCACTATTGGTGTATATAGCAGGTAATAATAGAATACAAGGGTGGGATGTGACATGTATAACTGAAAAGATCTCGCTTTATGCAGACGACATGCTGATATACTTAGGAGATGTAGGCCATTCCCTGGATGCTTTGTTAGAGATAGTGGACCTGTATGGCACGTTTTCGGGACTACGGGTCAATTGGGCCAAATCGGTACTATATTTGGTTGATGAGTTTCCCCCTCAGAGCGTTTCACCCAGGTCATCACTTCAGGTGGTGAAAAACTTCACGTACCTGGGGATAGTTATACATAAAGATGTCACTCAATTTGTTGCTCTGAATATAGATCCGGTAGTTAACCACCTCAGCCCCCAGTGCTTAAACACCCTGAAAGACCAGGCCACTTTTTACACTTCTGACCTACACTACTTTCACCGTTTATTGCTCGGTCATGCAACTTACCACCCAAATGAATTTTACCTCCTTTTCTTCTCACTAATAGAGCTTTCATTTGGTGGTATTTCATTGCTGCTGACATTTTTACTTTTTTTTGTTATTAATCGAAATTTAACGATTTTTTTGCAAAAAAATGACATTTTTCACTTTCAGTTGTCAAATTTTGCAAAAAAAACGACATCCATATATAAATTTTGCTCTAAATTTATTGTTCTACATGTCTTTGATAAAAAAAAAATGTTTGGGTAAAAAAAAAATGGTTTGGGTAAAAGTTATAGCGTTTACAAACTATGGTACAAAAATGTGAATTTCCGCTTTTTGAAGCAGCTCTGACTTTCTGAGCACCTGTCATGTTTCCTGAGGTTCTACAATGCCCAGACAGTACAAACACCCCACAAATGACCCCATTTTGGAAAGTACACACCCTAAGGTATTCGTTGATGGGCATAGTGAGTTCATAGAACTTTTTATTTTTTGTCACAAGTTAGCGGAAAATGATGATTTTTTATTTTTTTTTATTTTTTTCTTACAAAGTCTCATATTCCACTAACTTGTGACAAAAAATAAAAAGTTCTATGAACTCCCTATGCCCATCACGAAATACCTTGGGGTCTCTTCTTTCCAAAATGGGGTCACTTGTGGGGTAGTTATACTGCCCTGGCATTCTAGGGGCCCAAATGTGTGGTAAGGAGTTTGAAATCAAATTCTGTAAAAAATGACCTGTGAAATCCGAAAGGTGCTCTTTGGAATATGAGCCCCTTTGCCCACCTAGGCTGCAAAAAAGTGTCACACATCTGGTATCTCCGTACTCAGGAGAAGGTGGGGAATGTGTTTTGGGGTGTCATTTTACATATACCCATGCTGGGTGAGAGAAATATTATGGCAAATGACAACTTTTCCAATTTTTTTATACAAAGTTGGCATTTGACCAAGATATTTATCTCACCCAGCATGGGTATATGTAAAAAGACACCCCAAAACACATTCCTCAACTTCTCCTGAATACAGAGATACCAGATGTGTGACACTTTTTTGCAGCCTAGGTGGGCAAAGGGGCCCATATTCCAAAGAGCACCTTTCGGATTTCACAGGTCATTTTTTACTGAATTTGATTTCAAACTCCTTACCACACATTTGGGCCCCTAGAATGCCAGGGCAGTATAACTACCCCACAAGTGACCCCATTTTGGAAAGAAGAGACCCCAAGGTATTCGCTGATGGGCATAGTGAGTTCATGGAAGTTTTTATTTTTTGTCACAAGTTAGTGGAATATGAGACTTTGTATGAAAATAAAAATAAAAATCATCATTTTCCACTAACTTGTGACAAAAAATAAAAAATTCTAGGAACTCGCCATGCCCCTCACGGAATACCTTGGGGTGTCTTCTTTCCAAAATGGGGTCACTTGTGGGGTAGTTATACTGCCCTGGCATTCTAGGGGCCCAAATGTGTGGTAAGGAGTTTGAAATCAAATTCTGTAAAAAATGACCTGTGAAATCCGAAAGGTGCTCTTTGGAATATGGGCCCCTTTGCCCACCTAGGCTGCAAAAAAGTGTCACACATCTGGTATCTCCGTACTCAGGAGAAGGTGGGGAATGTGTTTTGGGGTGTCATTTTACATATACCCATGCTGGGTGAGAGAAATATCTTGGCAAAAGACAACTTTTCCCATTTTTTTATACAAAGTTGGCATTTGACCAAGATATTTAACTCACCCAGCATGGGTATATGTAAAATGACACCCCAAAACACATTCCCCACCTTCTCCTGAGTACGGAGATACCAGATGGGTGACACTTTTTTGCAGATGGGTGAGTTAAATATCTTGGTCAAATGCCAACTTTGTATAAAAAAATGGGAAAAGTTGTCTTTTGCCAAGATATTTCTCTCACCCAGCATGGGTATATGTAAAATGACACCCCAAAACACATTCCCCACCTTCTCCTGAGTACGGAGATACCAGATGTGTGACACTTTTTTGCAGCCTAGGTGGGCAAAGGGGCCCATATTCCAAAGAGCACCTTTCGGATTTCACAGGTCATTTTTTACTGAATTTGATTTCAAACTCCTTACCACACATTTGGGCCCCTAGAATGCCAGGGCAGTATAACTACCCCACAAGTGACCCCATTTTGGAAAGAAGACACCCCAAGGTATTCCGTGAGGGGCATGGCGAGTTCCTAGAATTTTTTATTTTTTGTCACAAGTTAGTGGAAAATGATGATTTTTTTTTTGATTTTTTTTTCATACAAAGTCTCATATTCCACTAACTTGTGACAAAAAATAAAAACTTCCATGAACTCACTATGCCCATCAGCGAATACCTTGGGGTCTCTTCTTTCCAAAATGGGGTCACTTGTGGGGTAGTTATACTGCCCTGGCATTCTAGGGGCCCAAATGTGTGGTAAGGAGTTTGAAATCAAATTCAGTAAAAAATGACCTGTGAAATCCGAAAGGTGCTCTTTGGAATATGGGCCCCTCTGCCCACCTAGGCTGCAAAAAAGTGTCACACATCTGGTATCTCTGTATTCAGGAGAAGTTGAGGAATGTGTTTTGGGGTGTCTTTTTACATATACCCATGCTGGGTGAGATAAATATCTTGGTCAAATGCCAACTTTGTATAAAAAAATTGGAAAAGTTGTCATTTGCCATAATATTTCTCTCACCCAGCATGGGTATATGTAAAATGACACCCCAAAACACATTCCCCACCTTCTCCTGAGTACGGAGATACCAGATGTGTGACACTTTTTTTGCAGCCTAGGTGGGCAAAGGGGCCCATATTCCAAAGAGCACCTTTCGGATTTCACAGGTCATTTTTTACTGAATTTGATTTCAAACTCCTTACCACACATTTGGGCCCCTAGAATGCCAGGGCAGTATAACTACCCCACAAGTGACCCCATTTTGGAAAGAAGAGACCCCAAGGTATTCGCTGATGGGCATAGTGAGTTCATGGAAGTTTTTATTTTTTGTCACAAGTTAGTGGAATATGAGACTTTGTATGAAAAAAAAAAAAAAAAAATCATCATTTTCCACTAACTTGTGACAAAAAATAAAAAATTCTAGGAACTTGCCATGCCCCTCACGGAATACCTTGGGGTGTCTTCTTTCCAAAATGGGGTCACTTGTGGGGTAGTTATACTGCCCTGGCATTTTCCAGGGGCCCTAATGTGTGGTAAGTAGGTAAATGACCTGTGAAATCCGAAAGGTGCTCTTTGGAATGTGGGCCCCTTTGCCCACCTAGGCTGCAAAAAAGTGTCACACATCTGGTATCTTCGTACTCAGGAGAAGGTTGGGAATGTGTTTTGTGGTGTCATTTTACATATACCCATGCTGGGTGAGAGAAATATCTTGGCAAAAGACAACTTTTCCCATTTTTTAAGATATTTATCTCACCCAGCATGGGTATATGTAAAAAGACACCCCAAAACACATTCCTCAACTTCTCCTGAATACAGAGATACCAGATGTGTGACACTTTTTTGCAGCCTAGGTGGGCAAAGGTGCCCAAATTCCTTTTAGGAGGGCATTTTTAGACATTTGGATACCAGACTTCTTCTCACACTTTGGGGCCCCTAAAATGCCAGGGCAGAGTAAATACCCCACATGTGACCCCATTTTGGAAAGAAGACACCCCAAGGTATTCAATGAGGTGCATGGCGAGTTCATAGAAAAAAAAAATTTTTGGCACAAGTTAGCGGAAATTGATTTTTTTGATTTTGCTCTCACAAAGTCTCCCTTTCCGCTAACTTGGGACAAAAATTTCAATCTTTCATGGACTCAATATGCCCCTCAGCGAATACCTTGGGGTGTCTTCTTTCCAAAATGGGGTCATTTGTGGGGTGTTTGTACTGCCCTGGCATTTGAGGGTCTCCACAATCATTACATGTATGCCCAGCATTAGGAGTTTCTGCTATTCTCCTTATATTGAGCATACAGGTAATGAGATTTTTTTTTCCGTTCAGCCTCTGGGCTGAAAGAAAAAAATGAACGGCACAGATTTCTTCATTCGCATCGATCAATGTGGATGAAAAAATCTCTGCCAAAAAAAGAAAAAGGAGGGGAAAGGCGTCTGCCAGGACATAGGAGCTCCGCCCAACATCCATACCCACTTCAGCTCGTATGCCCTGGCAAACCCGATTTCTCCATTCACATCAATCGATGTGGATGAATAAATCATTGCCGGGATTTTTTTTTTTATATATACAAAGTGTTTGCCAAAGTATATGAACACCGCCACCTCCTCAGCTCATATGCCTCGGCAAACGTATCTTTTACTGAAGAGGAGAAATCTCGTCTTGCAACGCCGCATACACCGACTTGCGTGTAATCTGAAAGCAGCGCAATGCTTCTGTCCGAATGCACATCAGTGCTGCAGCTAGTCGATCGGTTGGTCCACCTGGAAGGTAAAAAAAACAAAACAAAAAAGAAAAAACCAGGCCGCAAAGCAATAACTTTATTAACTTTAGAACAGAACATATTAACTTTTTTTAAACTTTTTAAACTTTTTTACTTACCGGTAATTTTTTTTTTGTTTAGTTTTTTTAACTTTTATAGTACAAACCTCTCCTTCCCCATGGGACAATGTGCAAAGCGCAAATCGCCCAAAGATGTGGCGAAGTACGTTATGCACTTTATCCCAGGTGAAAGGAGAGGTTTGCAGCAGCTGTGAGTAAAAGGGCCCTAATAGCCCTGTGTGCCTGTCCTGTGAGATGCAATCCCTATGCTAGGTGTACCTGTGTGTGGTACTTCCGGAAACACTCACCTAAGCATAGGGCAGGGTGGTCAGGGCAGTCAGGACAGAAATAGCGGGTGTCACGCCTTATTCCACTCCTGCTACAGACACGACATTTTTTTCGGGGTGGCGGTTGGGTTGAGGTACTAGCAACGACACTGGGGAAATGTCGCTCGTGTAGACGGCTAACTACACTGGTGGATGGGGCCACGGAACCTCCTGGGTAAAGGAGGTTCGCGATGATCTCTTCCTGGAATTTGAGGAAGGATCCTGTTCTCCCAGCCTTACTGTAGAGAACAAAACTATTGTAGAGCGCCAATTGAATTAAATATACAGACACCTTCTTATACCAGTGTCTGGTTCTGCGGGAAACTAAATAGGGAGCCAACATCTGGTCATTGAAGTCCACCCCTCCCATGAGCGCATTATAGTCGTGGACTGAGAGGGGCTTTTCAATGACACGGGTTGCCCTTTCAATTTGGATTGTCGTGTCTGCGTGAATGGAGGAGAGCATGTAAACGTCACGCTTGTCTCTCCATTTCACCGCGAGCAGTTCTTCGTTACACAAGGCAGCCCTCTCCCCCCTTGCAAGACGGGTGGTTACAAGCCGTTGGGGGAAGCCCACGCGACTAGTTCGCGCGGTGCCACAGGCGCAAATCCGTTCTAGAAACAAATGCCTAAAGAGGGCCACACTTGTGTAAAAATTGTCCACATAAAGATGGTACCCCTTGCCGAATAAGGGTGACACCAAGTCCCAGACTGTCTTCCCACTGCTCCCCAGGTAGTCAGGGCAACCGACCGGCTCCAGGGTCTGATCTTTTCCCTCATAGATCCGAAATTTGTGGGTATAGCCTGTGGCCCTTTCACAGAGCTTATACAATTTGACCCCATACCGGGCACGCTTGCTTGGGATGTATTGTTTGAAGCCAAGGCGCCCGGTAAAATGTATTAGGGACTCGTCTACGCAGATGTTTTGCTCAGGGGTATACAAATCTGCAAATTTCTGGTTGAAATGGTCTATGAGGGGCCGAATTTTGTGGAGCCGGTCAAAAGCTGGGTGGCCTCTGGGACGGGAGGTGGTGTTGTCGCTAAAATGCAGAAAACGCAGGATGGTCTCAAATCGTGTCCTGGACATAGCAGCAGAGAACATGGGCATGTGATGAATTGGGTTCGTGGACCAATATGACCGCAATTCATGTTTTTTTGTCAGGCCCATGTTGAGGAGAAGGCCCAGAAAAATTTTAAGTTCGGAAACTTGGACTGGTTTCCACCGGAAAGGCTGGGCATAATAGCTTTCCGGGTTTGCGGTTATAAATTGTGTGGCATACCGGTTTGTCTCTGCCACGACTAAGTCCAAGAGCTCCGCAGTCAAGAACAGCTCAAAAAATCCCAGGGCCGAACCGATTTGAGCCGTCTCAACCTGAACTCCAGACTGGGCGGTGAAAGGGGGAACTACAGGTGCGGCTGAAGTTGGTGACTGCCAATCAGGGTTTGCCAGCACCTCAGGGACTCTAGGGGGTCTACGGGCCTGTCTGCGCGGTGGCTGCGACGGGGTAACTACTGCACGTGCCACCGTACCAGCTTCAACTGCCCTTCTGGTGCTCGCTACTTCTCCATGTTGTACGGCAGTGCTGGTACTAGGTCCAGGAAGGGCTGCGCTGCTGGTGTATGCCTCACCACGTGATCCGGCAGCGACAGCCCCACTCTGCTGCTCTTGAAGCGGATCCTGCGTAACCTGTGGTCTAGCGACACGGGGCCGGGTACGCCTGGTGCTGCCAGGGACCTCCACCTCCTCGTCCGAACTTTGGGTCAGAGAGCCACTGCTTTCCACAGGTTCATATTCTGACCCGCTAGATTCGTCAGATGAGGGTTCCCACTCCTCATCCGACTGGGTCAGAATCCTGTAGGCCTCTTCAGAAGAATACCCCCTGTTTGACATTTTGGACTACTAAATTTAGGGGTATTCCCTGAGACTACCCAAGAAAAAAAGCAAACCTGTCTTACAAAGGGGAGGCTAGCGAAGTACCGGAGGCCGCTGCGGTTGATAAAAAATAAAAATATTTTATCGCCGCAGTGCGTGTAAAGTGAATGTGCAGTGATCAAAAAATAATAATTTTATGTCACTGCGGTGGGGCGGGTGTGGGTGAACGCACGTGTGGGCGACCGATCAGGCCTGATCGGGCAAACACTGCGTTTTGGGTGGAGGGCGAGCTAAGGTGACACTAATACTATTATAGATCTGACCGTGATCAGTTTTGATCACTTACAGATACTATAAAAGTACAAATGCTGATTAGCGATACGCTAATCAGCGAATAAAAGTGACTGCGGTGCGGTGGGGTGGGCGCTAACTGACGCTAACTACCTAACCAAGGGGCCTAAACTATCCCTAAAACCTATCAGTCAATACCAGTGAAAAAAAAAAAAGTGACAGTTTACACTGATCACTTTTTTTCCTTTCACTAGTGATTGACAGGGGCGATCAAAGGGGTGATCAAAGGGTTAATTGGGGTGCAGGGGGGTGATCTGGGGCTAAGGTGTAGTGTTTGGTGTACTCACAGTTCAGTCTGCTCCTGTGCTGGATCCAACCGACGAAAAGGACCAGCACAGGAGCAGAGAAGCCATATAACAGATCATATTTACTAATATGATCTGTTATCTGGCTTGTGATTCGATTTTTTAAAAATCAGCAACCTGCCAGCGACGATCATTGGCTGGCAGGTTGCTGATGCAATTCTCCTCGAACTTTTGCCGGCCCGCGATGCGCATGCGCGGGCCGGCTGTGACCGAAATCTCGCGTCTCGCGAGAGGACGCGCCGGCGCGTCCACTCGGAATGAAACAACCACCTCCAGGACGCGTCTGTGCGTACAGCGGTCCGGAGGTGGTTAAATACATCTTGTAAAAACTAAAAGCTTGGGAGGCATTACCGATACCTCTGATAGGACGCATCAATATATTTAAAATTATCCTTCTTCCTAAGTTACTATACATATATAGAGTGACCCCCTTGACTCTGCTGGCATCTCATTTTCAGACCCTAGATCGCTTACTAGCACCCTTTTTATGTAATAAATCCATTCCCCGCATAGCTAGGGATACTTTGAAAGCTACGAATGAGAGAGGTGGCCTGGCACTTCCGGATATGTATTTATATTATGTTGCGACACAACTAAACTATGCGGCCTGGTGGATTAAGGCAGACCCTTATAATCCAGTGGTGGTATTGGAGACGGCCCTCATGGGATCTTATGAGGCTATGACAAACTTAGTGTATAGAGCAGGGAAATACCCGGTGAAGCATCTCACTACACTAATGGTGGGGGTGATCAATGCATGGAATGCCTTTGCGGAGGTGAAGGAGGATGGAGGGGAAAGCAATATATTATCCCCAGTGATGCCTTTGTGGGGTAATCCCAAACTGGCGGAACTAAATTCTCTGCTTGACTTTGAGTTCTGGACGCGAAGAGGCATTAAGTATCTCACTCAAGTCTATGAGGGTTTTTTTAAAAAAAACGTTCTCAGCCTTACAGGCGGAATACAACTTACCACAAGCATCTCTCTTTAGATTTTTTCAACTGAGACATGCTTGCGAATCCCAGTTTGGGTCAGGTCCTTTGAGGCTAGAATACAGTGCAGTAGAGAAAATTGCCAGACGGGCAGTCCATACCAAAATGGTGTCATCTTTCTACAGTTTCCTTCTATCCTCCCGACCCTCGGCGATGGCAAGGGCTTTTCTTAAGTGGAAGGCTGATATTCCTGCATTGGAAGATTATCATGAGAAAGAGCTGTCGGACTCCTGGAAGGGGACGGTGATTTGTGCACGGGATCAGCTGATTCAGACTAAATGGTTGCACAGAGTCTACTATACCCCAGTGAGATTGGTACGCATGCATAAACTTACTTCAGATATATGTACAAGATGTAATAATGATAAGGGGACTTTTTTGCACATGGTATGGGAGTGTCCGGTCATTGCTGAATTCTGGGGGGAGGTGCATGGGTATCCTAATGCTCATCTGGGGCTCCCAGCAGTTGTGGCACCTGAGGTTAGCCTGTTGGGTCTTGTCAACGATATTGTTCCATCTAAGCATGCTAAAATCCTTTATAGGTTACTTATGTTTTATGCGAAAAAGTCAATTCTGCTGAATTGGAAGCCCCCTAAAAAACCAACACGGTCTCATTGGATCCAGCTTATTAACGCTACGCTTTCAGTATATAAGCTAACTTATGAAGCTAGGGGTATACCGGAAAAATTTTAGAAGATCTGGGATATTTGGTTGAGTGCAAACTCGGTTACAGTGTAATTGGGCTGGAGGACTTGAGAGGTCTAGCTCACTGCTGTTATGAATGTGTGTGTGAATGGGGACAGGTTCTAATGAGATAACTCTGCTTTATGACAACAACTCTGTTTTATGATGGATGTGAATTGTGTTAACGTCCTCTATACATGAAGATACATCATCTATATGTAATCCTATCATTTTGCCTGTCAATTGAATGTGATGTTAGAGGTTACATTGTGTTGAGGGGGTTGTTCCCCTATTTAATGTATTGTTTACTTTTCTGTGAAAATGGAAAAATAAAGCATTAAAAAAAAAAAAGTGTAGGGAGAGGATGCTGCTGGACTTGTGATTTCAGGGAGAGAATAGGAGAGAATCTAACTCAGCGATCTACCTAGAAACAGTTGTGTGGGTGCAGGGCACAATCGTTTTACCCTGCCCTGAGGCCATTGACCAAAAAAAATAACTTTTATAATTCTGTTAGTTAGGTGGGTGGTGGCGGCGGCGGCCATTTTATGCATGCTCAGTGCACCAGCACTGCATCTGAGCTTTTGGGACATTGCAAATTACCATTTTTTGGGGGCAAACTACAACATCTGTATTAGTCAGTGTGCAATTTAAGGTAGAAATACACCCATCATTTTCTGGGGTTTGAAAAACACGCTTTTTTATTTAAAAAAACAGTATTTTACAGATCTGCAAGTGTTAAATTCAAGTTTAATATATACAGCATTCATATTCTGTTAGCAAAAAAATACTTTTTTGTCAATCTGCAACATCTGTATTAGTCAGTGTGCAATTTAAGGTAGAAATACACCCATCATTTTCTGGGGTTTCAAAAACACGCTTTTTTATTTAAAAAAACAGTATTTTCCAGATCTGCAAGTGTTAAATTCAAGTGTAATATATACATCTTTCATATTTCTGTTACCAAAAAAAACTCAATTTTGGCAATCTACAACATCTTGATTAGTCAGTGTGCAATTTAAGCTAGAAATACACCCATCATTTTGAAAATCACACTTTTTTTTGCATAAAACACTATTTTCAGGCCTTGCAGCATCAGCACGTGTGAAATTACAGGCTTATATACTGCTGTCAAATTCAGTTGTTAAACCAACACTAGTTTGGGCACAAAAAATTTAGTTGGCAGCCTTTGATGCAGATGTCATTGTGAGATACACCCTGAATACATTTGGGTTACATTCAGAGATTTTAAATACCGGCATTTGGTGCACCAATATTGAATTCAGGCCTACAGTGGTTCAGGCCCAGTGACATACACCCTCTACATATAGGGGTTTGAATCAGGGATTTGAAATACAGCCATTTAAAATACAGCCATTTTGTGCAAAGATATATTTACTTCAGGCCTACAGTGGTTCAGATCGTGTGAGATACCCACTCTACATACAGGGGTTTGAATCAGACATTTGAAATACAGCCATTTGAAATACAGCCATTTTATGCAAAGATTTTTACTTCAGGCCTACAGTGGTTCAGATCGTGTGAGATACCCCCTACATACAGGGATTTGAATCAGGCATTTGAAATACAGCCATTTCAAATACAGCCATTTTGTGCAAAGATATATTTACTTCAGGCCTATAGTGGTTCAGACCATGTGAGATACACCCTTTACCTACAGGGGTTTGAATCAGGCATTTGAAATAAAGCCATTTGAAATACAGCCATTTTGTGCAAAGATATATTTACTTCATGCCTACAGTGGTTCAGACCGTGTGAGATACCCCCTCTACACACAGGGGATTGAATCCGGCATTTGAAATACAACTATTTAAAATACAGCCATTTTGGGCAAAGAAATATTTACTTCAGGCCTACAGTGGTTCAGACTGTGTGAGATACCCCCTCTACATACAGGGGTTTGAATCAGGCTTTTGAAATACAGCCATTTTAACTCTCCTCTTATGTTAGCTTTCTGTTACTATCCATGATGTTAACGGGTCGGTTTTGACCCGTGTCTTAAATCAGCCATAAAATACCCTCTGAACAATTATTTATCATCCAATTTGTTTCTTACCTCTTGGTTACCTTGTAAGGCTTCTTTATCCTTGAAAAGATTGGTTTTAATATTTTTGGTGTGACCCCTTAGACCTTTCTTTTGCAAGCATACCTCTCATTTTCAAATTTAAAAAATGGTAAAATAAACCTCAATAGAATATTTACTTTATTTAAAGAAGCAGACAAGCAGTCAAAGAGATAGGCCCCTCCCTAACTACAGCTCATAGGGTTGAGAGGTGATTGGCTGTCAGTGTTACTAAGCAGAGAGAGTGTTTATGATTTCAGTTTTGGCACTTATTAGTGTCCTATAATCCTATATTATAACTGGGTCAGAATTGACCCTAACACCATAAACGTCTTCATTTTCACAGTATTTTATAATTTAGTGAAAGGGATTCTTTTTCTATTACATTGTTTAAATAGAGGTTCCTGACAAAGTAAAAAAATCTTGATGCAATAAACAAATTTATGTGATACTTATAGACATTCAAAACCTGAAAACGGGTCGGTTCTGACCCTAACACAAGAGGAGGGTTAAATACAGCCATTTTGTGCAAAGAAATATTTACTTCAGGCCTACAGTGGTTCAGACCGTGTGAGATACCCCCTCTACATACAGGGGTTTGAATCAGGCATTTGAAATACAGCCATTTAATGCTGCTCTACGAATGGTGAGGCCTGAACAAGTACAGAAGATAGTAGATTGGGTTGCTGACAGTGGATCCAGTTCCTTCACATTGTCTCCCACCCAGTCTCCTGCTGAAAGACCACAGTTGGCACCTGCAGCTGATGTCCATCAGTCTTTCACCTCACCCCCTTGCAAATCAGCCAAGCAGTCTGAGCCCCAAGTAATGCAGCAGTCTCTTCTGCTTTTTGATGACTTAGCAGGGTTTCCCAGGGCCATCCACCTAGCTCTGCCCCAGAAGTGGAAGAGATTGAGTGCACTGATGCCCAACCACTTATTTTTGAAGATGAGTACATGGGAGGACCATCGCAGCACGTCTCGGATGATGACGATACACAGGTGCCAACTGCTGGGGCTTTTGAAAGTGTGCAGACCGACAAGGAAGTCAGGGGTGAAGACTGGGTGGAAGATGATGTGGAGGATGATGAGGTCCTCGACCCCACATGGAATCAAGGTCATGCGAGTGACCGATGTAGTTCGGAGGAAGAGGCGGTGGTTGCACAGAGCCACCAGCACAGGAGAAGAGTGAGCAGGGTGCAAAAGCAGAGCGGCCGTCCTCTAGACAGTATGCCTCCTACTGCCCACCGCAGCAAGGGACCGAGCACACCAAAGCCAGCTCCAAGGAGTTCCCTGGCGTGGCAGTTCTTCAGACAATGTGCTGAAGACAAGACACGAGTGGTTTGCACGCTGTGCAATCAGAGCCTGAAGCGAGGCATAAACGTTCTCAACCTGAGCACAACCTGCATGACCAGGCATTTAAGTGCAAAGCACGAGCTGCAGTGGAGTAGACACCTCAAAAACCAAGAAAGGTCTCTGACTCCTCCTGCTTCCTCTTCTGCTGCAGTCGCGGCCTCTTCATCCACCTCTGGAGTAACAGTACCACCTGGCACCCCACAAACAGAGGATCTGGCAGCAACACCAACACCTGGGTCACCAAGCATCTCCACAATGTCCCACGGAAGCGTTCAGCTCTCCATATCCCAAACTCTGGAGAGGAAGAGGAAGTACCCCCCTTCCCACCCGTGATCCCTAGCCCTAAATGCTAGCATTTCTAAATTACTTGCCTTTGAAATGCTGTCATTCCGTCTGGTGGAGATGGATAGTTTTAAAGGCCTTATGGCGGTGGCTATCCCACAGTACTTCGTGCCCAGCCGCCACTACTTTTCAAGGCGAGCCATCCCTTCCATTCACAACTAAGTAGGGGACAAAATCAGGTGTGCACTGCGCAACGCTATCTGTGGCAAGGAGCACCTGACTACGGATACGTGGACCAGTAAGCACGGTCAGGGCAGTTATATCTCCATAACAGCACACTGGGTAAATGCAGTGGCGGCTGGGCCTGAGACGGATAGCAGTTTGGCGCATGTCCTTCCACCACTGAGGATTGCAGGGCGCTTCAGTTTGCCTCCTGTTGCTTCCTCCTCCTACTCTGCTTCCTCATCCTTTACCAGCTCCTCATCCGGTGTCCCGGCCTTTGGTTTGCGCTGTGACACTGTTGCCACACTTGCGGTTGCCCGCGGCAACGTGTTTCTGTGAGAGCATGCGGTGGCAGTGTCTCGGCCTTCTGGGTGATTGCCGGGACATGGTTGCCACGCATGCTGTTGCCGGTGGTAACATGTGGATTGGTATGCTTGTGTGTGCACTTCCCCTTTAAGTGGCTTCCTTCCCTTGTCTGGTGTTGGAAGGGTTAACTCCCTTCCTAGTGTTTTGTGAACACTGGGTTTATGTGTGTGTGGGTGTGGCTGCTTGGGCAATTTAGCCTCTGCTGGATGCCTGAATCTCGGTGTTCCTCCAGCCTTGGTGTATGCTGGTGGTTCACGGTTCCTGGCTTGTTCCATCTGTCCAGTGAGGGCCACCCTTGTGGTCATAGATGTTCTATGTCATCCCGGTGTCTCCTTCCCTTCCTGTCCCTATTTATATGGAGTGGGTTATGTGCTGGGTGTTTGAATGTCTAGTTTGGGGTTACATGTCTGGTTGTGTTTGGTGTCATGTTTAGTAGACATTCCCCTGTCTCAAGTTATTGCAGCTATGGTGTCCTGGGTTCCTGTGTGGTTCGTGGTGTGTGTGCTGTGTCCTTTAATGTTGGTGTGGACACTAGCACTTGTGCACGGGGTTCCAGTCAGTGTGTCTGTGGCAGGTTAGTGTGTTACTGGTTTCACTTACCTGCCATTTCCTTTAGTTGTATGTGTTTCCCCTCCTTCCAGCCTGGCCTTAGTTAAAGACTCCTGTTCCTCCGTGTTGTGGATGAACAGGTAGTCTCTCCCCTGCTCCTAAGTGAGGGATTTCCAGGGCGACTCAGGATATTACGTATCCAGTGTATGAGCCGTCTTACCATCGGGGTCCGCTCATATGGTGAGGAGTCAGGGAGAGGATTAGGGACGCGGTAGGAGGTGACCTGCTCCCTTATCAATCCTTATGGCCTGGATGATGCCCTTTTACCCTTTGACACCACACGGTGGCGGGTTTCCCCCAATCCCCGCCGTGACATCCGGTCAGCGTAACACCTTGACCACCAACTTCAGCGCAGCCAGGGGTAAATGACAGCAGGCAGTTTTAAAACTTATCTGTTTGGGGGACAAACCCCACACCGTGCAGGAGCTGTGGACGGGCCTTGAACAACAGACAGATGAGTGGTTTGTGCCAGTCAGCCTCAAGCCTGGCCTAGTGGTGTGCGATAATAGGCGAAATCTCGTAGCAGCTCTGGGACTAGCCGGTTTGACGCACATCCCTTGCCTGGCGCATGTGCTGAATTTGGTGGTGCAGAGAGTCCTTAAAAATTACCCCGACATGTCAGAGCTGCTGCATAAAGTGCGGGCCGTCTGTGCGCGTTTTCGGCGTTCTCACCCTGCTGCTGCTCGCCTATCAGCGCTGCAGCGTAACTTTGGCCTTCCCGCTCACCGCCTCATATGCGACGTGCCCACAAGGTGGAACTCCACCTTGCACATGCTGGCCAGACTGTGCGAGCAGCAGCAGGCGATAGTGGAGTTTCAGCTGCAGCACGCATGGGTGAGTTGCTCGGCGGAACAGCACCACTTCACCACCAATGACTGGGCCTCCATGCGAGACCTTGCTGTGTTCCTTGTTGCGCTGTTTCGAGTACTCCACAAACATGGCCATTGCCGATAACGCCGTTCTCAGCATTACTATCCCACTTCTATGCCTCCTTGAAAAAACGCTCCTGGCGATGATGGAAGAGGATGTGGCACAGGAGGAGGAAGAGGGATCATTTTGTAGGGTTTCCGGCCAGTCATTCCCAAGTGGCCCCGAGGGTAGGTTCCTGCACCCACAAACCCAAGGTTCACAATTGTCCAGCCAGGGCACAGTTCTGGAGGATGAGGAGGTGGAGGATGAGGAGGAGATGGAGGAGGAGGAACCATGTTCACAGCAGGGTGGCACCCAGACCAGCTCATGGCCATCACTGGTGAAGCCTGGCACACATGAGCGATTACATGCTGCAGTGTCTCCGCAATGACCGTTGAGTTGCCCAGATTCTAATTTGTGCTGATTACTGGGTGGCCACGCTGCTGGATCCCCTTTACAAGGACAACGTACCTTCCTTAATTCCGTCACTGGAGCGTGATCGTAAGATGCGCGAGTACAAGCGCACGCTGGTAGACGCGCTGCTGGTGGCATTCCCACCTGACAGCGGGGGCACAGTGGAAGCACAAGACGAAGGCAGAGGACGAGGAAGAGGTCGCTAACGCAGCTGGGGCACTGACAGCACCTCAGAAGGCAGGGTTAGCATGGCCGAAATGTGGAAAAGCTTTGTCAGCACGCCACAACAACCAGCACCACTAGCTGATAATGGAACGTCTTAGCAGGAGGCAGCATTTCACCAACATGGTGGAGCAGTATGTGTGCACACGCCTACACATACTGAATGATGGGTCTGCCCCCTTCAACTTCTGGGTCTCCAAATTGGGCACATGGCCTGAGCTTGCCCTTTACGCCTTGGAGGTGCTGGCCTGCCCTGCAGCCAGTGTATTATCTGAACGTGTGTTTAGCACGGCAGGGGGCGTCATCACAGACAAGCGCAGCCGCCTGTCCACAGCCAATGTAGACAAGCTCACGTTCATTAAAAGGAACCAGGCATGGATCCCTCAGGACTTGTCCGTACCTTGTGCAGAATAGACATGTATACCGGCACTAAGCAGCCATTGTTATACTGCAGCGCAATTGCTCATGTTTGTATTTTGGATATTTCACACTCTTTTGGAGTGTACCTTAATTTTAAAAAATTTAATTAAAACCAAAAACCTGTGTTGGCTATCTCGTCCTCCTTCACCGCCGCTTCCACCTACAACGCTGCATCCGCCGCATCTTTAAACTCCTACTCCATATGGAACTCCACCTCATAAATCCATTTTTTTTTGTACGTGTTTTATTTTATATAATTTCACTACTTTGTCATTTACATTTTAGGGTGAAATTAACAAATTTTGGGTGTATAGTACCACTGCTATACCTAGTAGACAGGTTAAACAAAGAAAAAAAATTGTCATTTACTTTTTCAGGTGAAATTAACCAATTTTGGGGTGTATAGTACCACTGCTATACCTAGTAGAACGGTAAAAAAAAATAAAAAAAATATTCAGTTACATTTTCTGGCAAAATATTATTTTTTTTGGGTGTATAGTACTACTGCTATACCAAGTAGACAGGTTAAAAAAAAAATTGTCAGTTAAATATTCTGGTGAAATTCACTAATTTTTGATGTACCACTCCTATACCTAGTAGACCGAAAAAAATAAAATAATAATTCAGTTACATTTTTTGGTGAAATTCACCCTCCTCTACCTAGTTGACAGCTTAATAAATTTCAATAATTTTTCTGTTACATTCTTGGGTTGACATTATACAATTTTAGATGTGAATAAACACCTGCTATGCATAGGTGACAGGGAATACAATTTTATAAATTATTCAGTAATTAATGCGCACAACATCCTTACATTCAATGCTTAAACTTTGAAAAGTTGTCACACTTTTATGCTTTAATAATTTCTCCCACATTTCAACTCTAATTTTAAATTTGAAAAAATGGATCCTCCCTTAAATTTGGTCTCTTTTTCTCATGCTCCCTCTCCGGCCTGGAACCCTGATTCCCCGCCACCCGTAATCACCATGGTAGGCGCATAAAAGAACATCGAAAGTTAATAGAGCAGATATCAAATTGGATCGTGAACATCACGGGGACGTGCGACATGGTGGGGCAGTAAGTGTGCACACGCCTACACAAACTGACTGACAGGGGTCAGCCCCTGCAACTTTACCCCTTGGAGGAGCTGGCCTGCTTTGCAGCCAGTGTATTGTCTGAACGTGTGTTTAGCATGACTGGAGGGGGTTATCATAGGTTATATTTCCCAATGTTTTGGGGTGTACCCTAATTTGAAAAATCTAATTTAAAACCAAAAACCAGTGTAGGCTACCTCCTCCTCCACCGCCGCTTCCACCGACACCGCCACATCCACCGCGCGTCCTCAACCTCCTACTCAATATGGACCTGGTCCTCCTAGATGAAGATTATTTTTTTTTTTTTTTATGTATTTTATGTTATTTAAAGTCATTTCCCTATCCACATTTGTTTGCAGAGCACTTGCCATGCTCTTAACCACATTTTGACGCCCTTTGCAGCCCTCCAGCCCTTTCCATGACATTTATACAGCCATTTTAGTGCTCAAAAGTTCGGGTCCGCATTGACTTCAATGGGGTTCGGGGTCAAGTTCGGGTCAAGTTTGGGTCCCAAACTCGAACTTTTTTCCGAAGTTCGGCCGAACCCGTCGAACCCGAACATCCAGGTGTCTGCTCAACTCTACTCTTAACTAGTGTTGAGCGAACTTCTGTTTCAAGTTCGGCGTCTAAAGTTCGGCTTCCGGTTAGCAGAGAATCCCGATATGGATTCCGAATTCCGTTGTGGTCCGTGGTAGGGGAATCAATAATGGCCGATTATTGATTCCGCTACCACGGACCACAATGGAATTCGGAATCCATATCGGGATTCTCCGCTAACCGGAAACCGAACTTTAGACGCCGAACTTAAAACAGAAGTTCGCTCAACACTACTCTTAACTCAAATTTCTTAACTTATCGTGTTATCTTGAAACAAAAGCCATTGAGAAGCAATTGAAGATGTTTGCTTAACGCATTTAGTTTACATAACACGTCTCATAAAGAAGGTGTGTTAACTCTACTACATCTGTAGCACTGCAGTGGGGAAGCGCCAACAGGCCGTGCTTAAGCTGATCTGCTCAGGTCACAAATAGCACACCGCCGCAGAGCTGTGGCAGGGGATAAGAGACCAGACTGAGCTGTGGTTCTCTCCATTTAACCTAGAACCAGGCATGGTTGTGTCTGATAATGGCCATAACTTGGTGGCAGCTTTGGAGCTCGGCAATCTCACACACATCCCATGCCTAGCCCACGTCTTCAACTTAGTGGTTCAGCGGTGTCTCAAAACCTACCCCAATATGCCTGAGCTACTGATGAAGGTGTGCACATTTCCCCAAGACATCAACAGCTTCAGCTGGTCTGTCAACGCTGCAGCAGGGCTTGAAATTGCCAGCTCACCGGCTGTTGTGTGACGTGAGCACGCGCTGGAACTTGACTTTTCACATGTTGGCCAGGCTTTGTGAGCAGCAGAGGGCAGTAGTGGAATACCAGCTGAAACATGGTCGTCGCCTTTCCAGTCAGCTTCCGCTATTCACAAGCAAGGAGTGGACATGGATGTCTGACCTCTGTGAGGTTTTAAAATACTTTGAGGAATAAACACATGGTGAGCGGCGATAACGCTATTATCAGCGTAACCATCCCACTTCTGTGTCTACTCAAATGGAAGAGCAGGAGACTGTTGCCTGCGCTTCCAAGGGTAGTACCCATGGAAGTTTAATATCATCTGTTCAGCGTGGATGCGTAGAAGAGGCGGAAGAGGATGAGGAGATTGAGAGTCATTCTCCTGATGATAACAGCAAAGTCTTGCCTGTTGGGACTCATAGCACACATGGCTAACTTTATGTTAGGCTGCTTTTCCCGTGACCCACGGACAACCCCGATTACTCGTTGTTTACCCTTCTGGACCCCTTCTCCAAAGAGAACTTCTCATCTCTCATTCCTGTGGTGGAGAGAATGAGCAAAATGGTGCAATACCAGAAGGTCCTTGTTGAAATACTGCTCCAAAGATTTCCAGCTGACAACGCTGGCGGCAGAGTACTTAGTTCCTTGGGCAACCGAGGAGGGGAGACGAGGACAGTTCCAACTGAGGCAGGGCAACACTCTCCAAAGCCTGGGACAGTTTCATGACACCCCGCTAGCACCCTCACCCTGATGCGCGGTCTAGTGTCACAAGGAGGGAAACATTTTGGAAGATGGTGAAGGAGTATGTAGCAGACCGTGTCAGCGTCCTCAATGATCCCTCTGTGCCTTACAACTTCTGGGTGTCCAAGCTGGACACGTGGCATTTACTGGCGCTCTACGCCTTGGAGGTGCTGGCCTGCCCTGCTGCCAGCTCTTTGTCAGAGGGGGTGTTTAGTGCTGCTGGGGGCATAAAAACTGATAAGCACATCCGCCTGTCAACTGAAAATGCTGACAGGTTGACTCTTATCAAACTGAACAAGGCCTGGATTGCCCCTGACTTCTCTACTCCACCAGGTGAAATAGCGGCTGAGCATAAAGGCACTTTAAATGTGTTTTTCATAATGTACTGAATACACTGTATTCCTATGCACCCCTTCCACCACAAAAAAGGGTACATGGTTCAGTCTTCCTTTTCTCGTCCTCCTCCTCTTCTTCCATTATATCAACATGCTTATTAGTCTGCCCTCGCTCCTAATGTTGTAGAGGGTCAGCTCACCTGCAGGCCCTCGCATATAATGTTTTAGAGGGTTAGCTCACCAGCAGGCCCTCTCCCATAATGTTTTAGATGGTCAGCTTGGCAGCAGGCCCTCGCCCACAGAATTTTTTAGATGGTCAGCTCGGCAGCAGGCCCTCGCCCACAACATTTTTTAGATGGTCAGCTCAGCAGCAGGCCCTCACCCACAAAATATTTTAGATGGTCAGCTTAGCAGCAGGCCCTCATCCCTAATGTTTTAGATGGTCACCAGCAGGCCATCAATCATAATTTTTCAAGGGTGTGTATGATGCCATCCTTTATGTGTAATAAAGGGTGTATTGGAGTGCCAGTTCCTTGTAATTTTTGGCAGCCCTTTCCCTTAGTGCATAGGCTTTATGAGTGTAGGAGTCCCACTACCTGAACAATTATACCACAATGTGAATGAGGCCCTCCTTTTTGTGATATACAGGTTGTATCGGAGTGCCTCTTCCTTGTAATTTTTGGCAGCACTTGCCCTTTATATACAAGTGATTATACAGGAAAGAATGTTTCCTAACAATTTTTTTCCTCTAAAATCGATTTTTATCTTTGGTTTGGTGCGTATTATTGTCAGTCTGTAAAAGTGGCATACTACTCGGACAACATCATTCCCAGCAGCGACCTGGGAGTCCAAGATGCATCCAGACATCCTTCCCATGCTGTTCCTGAACCATTTCAGTGGTTTCTGACCTTTTCCTATGAAACAGACACCCTCCCCTCTTCAGAGCATGGGGTGCCTGGTTTAATGCTCGGGTTCTCCCATTGACTTCCATTGTTCTACTTGAGCACCCGAGCACTTTGATGCTCGACCAACACTAGTTGTGGCCTCCTATGAACATTGCATGTAAAAACCATGAGACAAAGATTTAATTCTATTACTCTTGTAAATATCAACTGTCAACTTGGCAGCACAAAGATTCCATTTTTTTCCACCAGACAGGTTGTATTTTTTAAGTGCCATTTTGTGATACACAAAGTAAAGCATATTTGAATTTCAATTTGCATTATCTTTTAATATAGTAGCAATGCAGAAAAATATATATTTAACACTTCCTTATTTAGGCACAATTGGCAGGATTTATTATAGCCCTGAAGAGTATGCTGGGCTATGATAACCAGGTGTACTGCCAGATGCTCCACCTGATTTATGACAAGCTCTTGGCTGTCTTAGGTTTCAGTGTTTATCTACATTACAGAACTGGTGTAGAAGATTATCAACGCAGCGAGGCACCCTCCATGTCCCTGACACCCCCTTAACAGGAAAGTGGCACACCCAGCGGACTAAGAGCCCTTGTACAAAATTGTTTGCACAAGTGGCACTGAAAAAGTTACAAAGTGCAGTTTGCAACTTTTATATGCCACGTAAGTGGTGAATCTTAATAATTCAACACTTTGACCCAATGTCTCAATTGCACGTGCCTCTGTATCTGGTACTACAAGTGACAGCCTTCATGTTGCTGATGTGAAAGGGGCCCTTGGGGACGACCAGTGGCATACATAGGTCTCATAGAGTCCAATAGCAAAACTTAGTATGGGCAGTCCTGCCCCAACCAGTTTACCAGTATGAAAGCGACAATCAGCCACAGGCAACTTTACATTTACATTGACGAATTTACATTTTTTTTATTGAGTGGAAGAACATTCTATATAAAAAAAAATTGTAATTTGTAAATTGTAAAGTGCAACATGTGCTTCTTAAATATGGCTGTCACTCTGAACACTAAATTTCTCAATGTATTTACACCAGACATAAATACATTGATAAATCTGCTTCCCTATTATGATAAAGCTGGCTGCCTACAGCCACCACTAGGGGGAGCACAGTGCATGGCAGTTTTTTTTTAGTTACCATTCGCTGGAATGGAAACTGAAATAATCTGTGCAGTGGTAGCTGCATGTAAATACATTGTTTTCTTGTCAGGAAACAAAGGAGTTCAGCTCTGGGCCGCTGAGCACCATAGCAGTTGCATATGCTACTGGGCAAGACATCCACTCATTAACCACTGATGTCCTACCTACCCTAAGCATCGTTTTAAAGTGGTTTCCCCATGAAAAATATTCTACAGTCTTCAAACCAGCACCTGGATCTGAATACTTTTGTAATTGCATGTCATTACAAATTTAGTATAGCCACTTCATTAGACCGAAATCTACCATATCTGTACAGCTCCACCTACTGTTTGTTTTTCTTATTTCTTTGTCCGGCTCACTGAGATGGCCGCACATGCTCAGTTTCATCCTTTAACGGCCTCTTGAGCTGTATTACAAAGGATACATCAGAAAATACACTCCCCTTGAGCTGCCAGTTTGATATAAATCTAACAGAGCAATTGGAGCAATGAATGGAGACATTTCAGGATCCATGTGAGGTTAGGTACAGGGCTAGTTCTAGGTTTGTTACAAGTTATTGTTGTATACTATATAATCTCATTTCTTTACATTAGGGTCCATTCACACCCGTAGAACTGCCTATTCTTGTCTGCAATTGCGGACAAGAATAGGACATGTTCTATTTTTTTTACGGAGCCACGGACCGGAAGATCGGCGGCGCGCTCCAGAAATGCGGATGCGGAGAGAACATAGTGTGCTCTCCGCATCTATTCCGTCCTCAAAGAGAATGAATGGGTCCACACCCGTTCCGCAATTTGCAGAGCGGATGCGGACCCATTATTACGGACGTGTGAATGGAGCCTTAATCGTGGGATAACCCCTTTAATAGTCACTCCATGAGCAGAATATTGTAATGAAACATTGCTTATAGATTCAGAATGAATCTACATAATACACTATGCTCATTCTTAGGCGCTCAATACATAGATACAATGTATAGGGTAGAGCAGGAGTCAGCAACCTCCAGCTGTTGTGAAACTACAACTCCTAGCATGCTTCGTCCTCTTCAATGGGAGTTCTGCAAACAGTCAAGCAAGATGTGCATGCTGGCAGTTGTACTTTGACCACAGCTGAAGTGCCGGAGGTTGCAGATCCCTGGGGTAGAGGAATTCACAGAAGGAGGCATGGTAGCATGCCGCTCAACCTGCTAGCTGAACCATGGTCCATTATTGTTGTTATCCTCTCTCTTTTGACATCCTCTCTCTTAAGTGAAAGATGACAATGACTGATATATATATATATATTTAAACATGAACAGAGAATACTGTACAAGGTCGAGTCAACACTTGGTGACAAGTTCTGAATAAGCAGAGAGTGCAAGGTTTGAAAGCGTAATAACAGTTTGACATTTTACAGTATAAGTCCCGAACCTCATAGATGCTGTTAGGAATAGATGTAATTATGTCTTATATGAATGGCTATATACCATATTATCAATGCTTAGAAAGGAGCTTAGCACCTTTCTATTATCATTGCTGTGTCCTGGTTCTGAGCCACAGTAGATTAACCTGCTACCGTATGTCCTAAAATGATGTCAATGGAGACTTGCTCTAAAATATGACTATGCAAATCTGAAATATTGTCACTACAAACTAATAGGTCATTTCAGATCTAAAAATATAATAATAATAGGTAATATCTTGACTGCAGCCCAAATCCTCATTTAAATGCAAATGGCATTTTATCTTTTCGATAAGGATAACATCTTCCAGTATTAACTAGAGATATGACATAACACCTTGGAGCCATTTTACCTAGACAATTTTTTTTGAGAAAGAGTAAGATATTGAGCAGAATTTAATCAAAACTTCAGACATAATTGATAGGTAAGTGTCTATAGGTTGTTAGCTGAGCGGCATAAGAATGAAGTTTTACTGAATGGTACTGTATCTCATTACATTTATCAGCAGACAGACTTGCAGTATATTATGGTAAAGCACGCACTGAACTGGATATAGTAGTAGAGTAGTCCTACAGCACAGAATGCAGGGAATATATATATATCTATTAAATGGGAAAAGAGGCAGCGCTGCCTCTTTTTCCATTTAGTGCAAATTGAGGATCTCCAGTCCAAGATTTTTTGAGGACTTAGCACCTGGTCTACTTAGGAGTTCTGCATATACACTGCTCAAAAAAATAAAGGGAACACAAAAATAAACACATCCTAGATCTGAATTAATTAAATATTCTTCTGAAATACTTTGTTCTTTACATAGTTGAATGTGCTGACAACAATATCACACAACAATTAAAAATGGAAATCAAATTTTTCAACCCATGGAGGTCTGGATTTGGAGTCACACTCAAAATTAAAGTGGAAAAATACACTACAGGCTGATCTAACTTTGATGTAATGTCCTTAAAACAAGTCAAAATGAGGCTCAGTAGTGTGTGTGGCCTCCACGTGCCTGTATGACCTCCCTACAATGCCTGTGCATGCTCCTGATGAGGTGGCGGACGGTCTCCTGAGGGATCTCCTCCCAGACCTGGACTAAAGCATCTGCCAACTCCTGGACAGTCTGTGGTGCAACGTGACGTTGGTGGATAGAGCGAAACATGATGTCCCAGATGTGCTCAATTGGATTCAGGTCTGGGGAAGGGGCGGGCCAGTCCATAGCATCAATGCCTTCGTCTTGCAGGAACTGCTGACACACTTCAGCCACATGAGGTCTAGCATTGTCTTGCATTAGGAGGAACCCAGGGCCAACCGCACCAGCATATGGTCTCACAAGGGGTCTGAGGATCTCACCTCGGTACCTAATGGCAGTCAGGCTACCTCTGGCGAGCACATGGAGGGCTGTGCGGTCCTCCAAAGAAATGCCACCCCACACCATTACTGACCCAATGCCAATTCTCTGGCAAATGCCAAACGTCCTGCACGGTGTTGGGCTGTAAGCACAACCCCCACCTGTGAACGTCGGGCCCTCATATCACCCTCATGGAGTCTGTTTCTGACCGTTTGAGCAGACACATGCACATTTGTGGCCTGCTGTGGTAATTTTGCAGGGCTCTGGCAGTGCTCCTCCTGTTCCTCCTTGCACAAAGGCGGAGGTAGCAGTCCTGCTGCTGGGTTGTTGCCCTCCTACGGCCTCCTCCACGTCTCCTGATGTACTGGCCTGTCTCCTGGTAGCACCTCCATGCTCTGGACACTACGCTGACAGACACAGCAAACCTTCTTGCCACAGCTCGCATTGATGTGCCATCCTGGATAAGCTGCACTACCTGAGCCACTTGTGTGGGTTGTAGACTCCGTCTCATGCTACCACTAGAGTGAAAGCACCGCCAGCATTCAAAAGTGACCAAAACATCAGCCAGGAAGCATAGGAACTGAGAAGTGGTCTGTGATCACCACCTGCAGAACCACTTCTTTATTGGGGGTGTCTTGCTAATTGCCTATAATTTCCACCAGTTGTCTATCCCATTTTCACAACAGCATGTGAAATTGATTGTCACTCAGTGTTGCTTCCTAAGTGGACAGTTTGATTTCACAGAAGTGTGATTGACTTGGAGTTACATTGTGTTGTTTAAGTGTTCCCTTTATTTTTTTGATCAGTGTATATATACTAGCAGAAGGACCTGGCTTCGCATGGGTATATTTCATCTATTTCATTTCATGTTTCTGTGTGTCGTACCTCAACAGTACCCTCCCCTTTAGCAATGACCTCCACAGTGCCCGCCCCTTTAACAGTGATCTCCACAGTGACCGCCCCTTTAACAGTGACCTTCACAGTGTCCGCCCCTTTAACATTGACCTGCACAGTGGCCGCCCCTTTAACATTGACCTCCACAGTGGCCGCCCCTTTAACAGTGACCTCCACAGTGCCCGCCCATTTAACCATGACCGCATCTTTAACAGTGACCTACACAGTGTCTGCCCCTTTAACATAGACCTCTACAGTGCACTCCCCTTTAACAGTGACCTCCACGGTGCCCGCCCCTTTAACAGTGATCTCCTTGGTGCCCGCCCTTTTAACAGTGATCTCAACAGTGGCAGCCCCTTTAACAGTGACCTCTACAGTGCCTGCCCCTGTAATTGTGATCTCCATGGTGCCCGCCCCTTTACAGTGATAACCACAGTGGCCGCCCCTTTAACTGTGACCGCCCCTTAAGCAGTGACCTCCACAGTGCCTGCCCCTTTAACAGTGACCTCTACAGTGCCTGCCCCTTTAACAATGACCGCATTCTTAACAGTGACCTTCATAGTCTGCCCTTTAACAGTGATCTCAACAGTGCCCGCCCCTTTAACAGTAACCTCCACAATGGCGGCACCTTTAACAGTGACCTCCACAGTGGCCGCCCCTTTAACATTGACCTCCACAGTGCCGCCCCTTTAACAGTGACCTCCACAGTGCCCGCCCATTTAACAGTGACCTCCACAGTGACCACCTCTTTTACAGTGATCTCCACAGTGCCCGCCTATTTAACAGTGGCCTCCACATAGCTCGCCCCTTTAACAGTGACCTCCACAGTGCCCGTCCTTTTTACATTGACCACCCCTTTAACAGTGACCTCTACAGTGCCCGCCCCTTTAGCAGTAACCTCTACAGTGCCCGCCCCTTTAACAGTGACCTTCATAATGCTCACCCCTTTAAAAATGAACTCCACAGTGCCCGCCCCTTTAACAGTGACCACCCCTTTAACAGTGACCACCACAGTACCCGCCCCTTTAACAGTGATCTAAACAGTGGCCGCCCCTTTAACAGTGACGGCCCCTTTATTAGTGACTGCCCCTTCAACTGTGACCATCCCTTTAACTGTGACCTATTGGCTGATAAGGGACATGTCACCGTGTGTACAGTCTCTTTATTGCTATGTTCAGGGGCGTAGCTATAGGGGGTGCAGAGGTAGCAGTCGCTACCGGGCCCAGGAGCCTGAGGGGCCCAAAGACCCTTGTGCCACATAAGACACTGGCATTATAGAAAGTGCATGCTGGTCAATTTACACCTCTGGCTGGAGGGAAAGGGTTAGGTCAAGAATTTGGCATGAGGGGGTGCCCTTTCAATGTTTGCCTCAGGCAGCAGGAAGACTACGTGCTCCCCTGCCCCTTTCCAACAAGCACTGAGGGGAGGGGGGCCCAAGCTGAACTCTTGCACTAGGGCCCATGAGCTTTAAGCTATGCCCCTGGCTATGTTGTTATGAAAACCTGGATAAATTAAATATGAACTTATATTGACTGACACACCTAAATATGAATATTTAAGGACATGCAAACTGCTAAAACCTGTGATCAGTTGTTATGGAAACCAGGAGTAGGACCTGTGAACTTCTATTGGCTAATAAGGGACATGTGACCGTGTAACTGTCAGTGTGGATTTAAGTGAAAGGCTTGCTGGCTTCTATTGGCTAATGCAGGTCATTTTTGGGGAAAATCTCAGGAACAGTAAGTCCTAGAGAGCTGAGACCCGGTCTAAAACCTTCCCGGAAACCTGATGTACCTGTGTGCCAAATCTGGTGAAGATCGGTCCAGTCAGTTGGTCGCGCATAAAGAACGTCCAGACAGGCAAACAGACAGACAGACGTCTAGACAGACAGAAACTCATTTTTATATATATAAGATATATATATATATTATCTGAAGGACCCGGCTTCTCTCGGGTATATTTAATCTATTTAATTTAATGTTTGTGTGTGTCGTTAAAAGATATCAACACTATCCACTATAACAGTGACATCTACAGCACCCCTTCTTCAAAACAGTTACCTCCACAGCCCCCAACCCCTTAACACTGACTCCCTTACAGTGCCCCGTCCCTTAAAATTGGACCTCCATAGCAGCCCACTACCTTAACTTTGACCTTTATAGCAGCCTTCCCCTTTAACAGTGACTTTCACAGCATGCCACCCCCTTGACAGTGACCTCCACAGGGGCCCGCCCCCTTAACAGTGGCCTTTACTGGATCATGTCCTTTTGAACAGCTCACTCTAAGACAGCAGCACTGTACTGAGTGTGAGCTGCAGGAAGAAAGTCACCCTCCTGCCCACCTCTTCAGCTGACAGAAGTTGATTTTTGCCTTCATTTTTTCAATCCCTGTCAGCTCAGGAGTGGAGGGGGCGTGGCCTAACCAGATCAGGGCATGGCTTAGCGGGACCTAGAAGTTCATTTTTAACTTCATTTTTTTCAATCTCAGTCAGCTAAGGAGTGGGAGGGGGCTTGGCATAACCGGATCGGGGGCATGTCCTTTTGAACAGCTCACTCTAAGATAACAGCACTGTTCCGTCTGAGTGTGAACTGCAGGGAGAAAGTCACCCTTCCTCCCACCCCTGCATCTGACAGAAGTTGATTTTTACCTTCATTTTTTCAATCCCCGTCGGCTCAGGAGTGGAGGGGGCGTGGCCTAACCAGATCAGGGCATGGCTTAGCGGGACCTAGAAGTTAATTTTTAACTTCATTTTTTTCAATCTCAGTCAGCTAAGGAGTGGGAGGGGGCTTGGCATAACCGGATCGGGGGCATGTCCTTTTGAACAGCTCACTCTAAAATAACAGCACTGTTCCGTCTGAGTGTGAACTGCAGGGAGAAAGTCACCCTTCCTCCCACCCCTGCATCTGACAGAAGTTGATTTTTACCTTCATTTTTTCAATCCCCGTCGGCTCAGGAGTGGGAGGGTGTGTGGCCTAACCAGACTAGGGGTGTGGCTTAGAAGGACCTGGGGCGGGGTTTGAAGCCTTTTGAGGGTGGACACATTGTGACAGGGGACGTGTCTGGGCTCCTTATTGCAAGAGCGATGCCCCTCTGGGCACCTTACTGGCTAATTTGCATACCAAATAAACTGGATTTTCAGAGGATAAAAACATCTATTGTGGGAACAAAGGCACATCTTAAAATAAGGTAATAAGTGCTATTAGGCCAAGGCTTTACTTCAATAGCAATTATCCTTGGGACAGATTTCCTTTAAATCTCTCCTACAGTAGTGAAAATGAATAGCTGTGTTGTTATGGAAACCTGGAGTATAACTGTGTTCGTGGAGGCTGGAGGACCTGCGAGCTTCTATGAGATGATAAGGGTCATGTGACCAAGCTTCTATTGGATAATGAATTTTTTGGGACTCTCTCAGGAACGTACATCCTAGAGAGCTGAGACCTGGTCTAAAACCTTCCCGAACACCTGTGTGCCAAATTTTGTGATTGTAAATGCGATGGTACGGATTCCTTTAGCAGACATACACACACACACACACACACACACTCAGCTTTATATAATATATATATATATATATATATATATATATAAATATATAGAGAGAGAGAGAGAATAAAAAGGAGTGGCAGCACCGACAAAAAAGAAGGGAAGGCTGGGTGCAGGCTCAAAGGGAATAAGCTTACCAATATCAACATGTATAAAATAGAGCAGCACTACAAAAAATAGGTGAAAAAATTAATGGTTTATTCACCCAATGGTGTAGCGACGCTTCGGCTCTATCCCAGAGCATTTCTCAAGCCAAGAGAAAGGCTCTGGGATAGAGCCGAAACGTCACTACACTATTGGGTGAATAAACCACTTCATTTTTTCAGTTATTTTTTGGGAGTGCTGCTCTATTTTATATGTGTGTGTGTGTATATATATATATATATATATATATATATATATAGTATTTACTGTAAAAGACTGTTGCATATTATAGATAGCACTTTCATTGAATAAAAGGGGTGGTGCCATGTTTATACGTTATCCCCTATCCTGTTATCCCTCATAACTACTGTAACTGATCACTGGGGTTCTGACCATTGTGACCTCCACTGGTCCCATTCCATGGTTCTGATGGAGCGGCAGGTCAGGCATGTGCACTACTGCTCCATTACAGTAATTTTCTATGGCAGGGATCAGCAATCCCTAGCACTCCAGCTGTACTCAAACTGCAACTCCCAGAATCCTCCTTTCACTTCTATGGTAGCTACAAGAAAAGCCAGGTATGTGTGCATGCTGAGAGTTGTAGTTTCACAGCAGCTGGAGTGCCGATCCCTGCACAATGGGAGTGCCAGAGATAGCCAAGTACAACGCTCAGCTATCTTTGGCACTCCCATAGATAATGAATGGAGCAGAAGTGCTCATGCATGACTTTCTGTTTCATCAGAACAGGGGAACGGGACCATCATTCTTGGGATCGGCATGGGTCCCGACAGACTCCCAGCAATCAGCTAGCTATCTTCTATCCTGTGGATAGGGAATAACCTATAAACTTGGCACAACCCCTTTAATAAGCAGGATATTGCAAAGAAAAAAAAATGAACTTCAGGACATCCTAATGTGCAAATGTGCATCTCCATGACTGAAAATACAAAATCAAACACAATGCAGCAGCCCTCTGCATACACAAACAAAATACACAATCATAAGATATTTATTCTATAGCCATTATATACTCTAAATGAATGTGAGGTACTTAGCTAATACATTTTGATCAAAACCCTTTTTTTACCATCCACTATGGCAAAGAGACCTCATTTGGACAGGAAGCTACACTAAATGCTACCTCTTGAGGAGCTAACCGGCCTCAAATGAATTTAGAGAAGGCAGATTCCACATATACAGTATACTGGAACCACTCTGTATTTTACCTTTCTTGATGCCAGCAGACCTCCAATAAACACAGGGAGAGCAGGCTTCAGCTTTATAATACACTAATTAAAATCAGCCCATGTGGGAAAGATGGATTAGTCAGGAATGCATGACCAAAAAGAAGCCACACCTCCAAGTGCATACTACAAAGAAGAAAACTGAAATGAAATCTGCCTTCCCTAAATTCATTTGAGGCCAGTTGGCACCACAAGAGGTATCATTTAATGTAGATTCCGATCCAAAAGAGGTCACCTTGCCTTGGTGGATGGGCACAAATGAATTTGATCAAAATGTATTTGCTAAGTAAGTACCTCACGTTCATTTATATAGTGTTACACAGAGTTTCTACAACCCTCAGGCAAAAAGAGACATCCCATGTGTTGCTCTGTGGTGCATCTATAAGGAATACAACATGTGTTTGAGCATAGCACTATATATATATATATATATATATATATATATATATATTGACACAGTGAGAGGTTTTGTCTGGGAAAACAGGTATTTTCCTCCCAGCATGTGCTGCTGGGCTGATTTACAGCCAGGTGAGATCAAATACCAGACCGAATTGTAAGTGCCGGTTTATGTTTTGGCAGCACCTGGCCGTCCTTAAATAGGCAGCTGGGCTCAGAAGCCAGGTCTCTGTGTTGGGATCTGGGAGCCTTGTGTCTGGATGAAGGCTTGCTACCTGTTTGGCGTTAAAAAACAGGTTGGTGCTGCTATGGTCAAGAACTCTTTAAGGCAGAATTGCCGCATAGTGTGAATTACCACCAACACCGCAAGGTGATTATTTGTTTGATTATGACTGCTGTTTTGTCACTTGCCTAAAGTGTGAATAAAACACTGAACTGTTTGATCCAAAGAACTTGTTGTTGCCTCTATACTGCGTCTGCTAATCCTGTCTACCAGAGCGAAACCCCACAATTGGTGGAGGATGCGTTTCATGAGCAGTGAGTCTGGCGTGAACGCCAATTTTTGGGGTTTCTGCATTTTTCAGGCACGGTTGTATTTCGTACATTAAACCAGCTGTATTACAACCAGTGCCCCACGACAAAATGGAGGCTGTTGTGAAGGCCCTCATGGAGGCTAATCTGCAGCAGCGAGAGACAAACCTGCAGCAACGTGTGTCTAATAAGCAGCAGCAGGAAACTAACCAGTTGATGCTACAACACGTGATGGCTTTGCAGACAGCAGGCGCAACCTTGAGCGTCCACGATGCCCGGAAAGCAGTCTGTGCCACGATTCCAAAAATGACATCGGGTTGAGCCTATGGACATTAACTATGGCTACTGTCAGTCGTTATATGCCATGAGGCTGTGTGCAACAGGTACCCCAGAGTCTCTAGATAATTTGTGCCAGGTGGAAGTGGGAGACACTCCAGCTGAGGCTCTGCTGGACTCAGGGAGTCTGGTGACCCTAGTAAGGGCTACCCTGTTATGGTCCCCTGAGTATACTGGCCAGAAAGTCGGGGTGATGTGCATCCACAGAGACTTAAAAGACTACCAGTACCCCACCACGCTGGTGTCTCTAACCATGGTGGCCGATAGATGGACTCGTAAGGTAATCTACATTATGAACTCATAATAGGGAGAACCAAAAATTATTTCCCAACAGAAGTTACACCTTAAACGACACATATATCGCTCAGCTATGCAACCTACAAAAATATACGAGTCTACATGTAAAGAACTATATCAACACAGTGTACGTATCAAAAGGATATTTTATTAGTACATACATTCAAAATTTCTATTCACATGATTGACAATACACAACAATTAAAATGAAGGTAAAAACAAAAAAAAATGACTGGTGGTGCATGACTGTTAACAGGATAATAAAATGCTAGTGCAAATTTATCACGGTCAGTAAATAAGGTACTCACTGCAAGTACATATGGCTAGCTCAAAAAGTGTTGTGAGGTTTTAATATCTCCTGCCCAATTTGATGCCTGATAAGAGCCCAGATTAAATACATAATTCATGAAAAAATTGATCACACCAGTGAACACTTAATGAATACCAGGACTGAGTACATACATAACGTATGATTCGATCACAGCAAGGGCTATATATGTTAGCAAAAGAGATTCACCAAGCTGAATACACAGATAACATATGGGTAAGTCACAACAATAAACCAGGGGTAAGTATCCAAGTTAAATTCCTGATTAACATATAAGTAGAGATGGCCTTGCGGTTCGTTTGGCGGTCGGTTCGCGGCGAACTTTGCGCGATTTGCCAAACATGCGAACATATGGCGATGTTCGCATGTATTTTACATTGTGAAGAACTTTGACCCATGAAACATTCATCAGGTGGTACAGGACAGCCAATTGAGACGTTTCAGCACATGGACACACCCCCTACCTTATAAATAAACCTGATCTGGGCACCATTTTACATTCAGTCTTTTGCCAGTGTAGGGAGAGGTTGCTGTGTGGAGCAGGGACAGACTGTTAGGGAAACAAATCGCTAGCTAATAGGGCCACAAAAGTCCTTTTAAGGACTGGTATAGGTGTGCTATCGATAGGTGTGACATACTGAGGGGTTTAATATACTTATATTATACTTTCTAACATAGAAAGTATATTATAGTGCAATTGTATTGTGCAGTAGTTGTGTGCGGTTCTGCTGCGATACTGCAGCCACACAGAGTGACAAACACTATTGGAACCAATAATTTATACTGGTGTGAATTACCAGTTGCCCACCAAAAAAACTGATTGAGGCAGGGGTGTGATATACCTTCTTCCACAAATACTGCTCTTCTATAGGGACTTTTGTCACAGGGTAATTTTGAAAATGACAGGCAGAGGAAGAGGCAGGCCATTCTTCAGGGGTGGTAGGGGTCGGGCAGGTGCACCAGGCCAGAGCCTAAGAGGGAAGTTGCAGAAAGTGTGTGCGATTACGTCAAAGAACGCACCAGACTTGGTTGACTGGCTCACTCAGCATTCCGCTGTGTCCACCCCCAAAGACACCACCACCACCATATCCCCTCCGCACGAGTCAGAGGAATTATTTTCCCATACATTCCAAGACCTTACTGATGCGCAGCCATTCTTGGCATCGGATCAGGAAGAGGAGGTATCAACGGTCGCCACCCAGAAATCTGACAACCGTACCCAGATCAGTCCAAGGAGGCTGGTCCCCACTGTTGCTGCCTACTTCGAGATCTCTAATGTCAGTGGTGGTGAAGGTGACGAATCCAATGATTACGTGTCAATGGACTTCAAGTGGGTGCCCAAAAGAGAGGAAGAGGAGGGGATTTTAGAGGGAGAGACAGAGAGACAGAGCAGCAGATAGGGAGGAGAAGCAGGCAGAACTTACAGTGCACAGAAGGCAAAAACCCGACTGCTAATGTATCTGGAACGAAACATACACCATGCACAGTCACATCTGGCGCTCCCAGGATGCCGACACATGGCTCCGCAGTGTGGGCTTTTTTAATGTGTCCGCTGCTGACAATAGTTTTGCCATCTGCAGCCTGTGCTGCCAACGCGGTAAGCCCAACACTCACCTAGGGACGACTTAAGGCACCTGGCCTCCCATCACCGAGCCCAGTGGGAGCAACACCGTCAGAACCCACAAAGCCACACTCCCGGCGCTCGCCATCCTGCCTCTTCTCCTTCTCCTCTCTCCTTCCAGTTATCCTCCACTCCTCCTTCCACCATGCTGTCGTCGCTTGCATCTGGCAAAAGGCTTCCTTGCCCCAAATGTTCGATCGAAAAAAGATGATGATGCCGGATAACCCTCTTGCCCAATGGCTGTCCGCTGGCATGTCAGAACTGCTAGCCCGCCAACTACTGCCATATAAACTGGTGGACTCGGAGGCCTTTAGAAAATTTGTGGCCATTGGAACACCGCAATGGAAGGTCCCCGGAAGGAAATATTTCTCCCAGAGGGGCATCCCACAGCTATATGGCCACGTTCAGCGGCAAGTGAATGTATCTCTGGCACACAGTGTCGGTGCCAAGATACATCTGACCACAGACACGTGGTCTAGCAAACACGGGCATGGAAGGTACATAACTTTTACTGCCCAATGGGTGAATCTTCTCACGGCCATCAAGCATGCAACCCGTGGCACCCGTGTAGATTTGGTGTTACTGCCACGGATTGCATGCAGGCCTGCCTCTTATTCTCCTACTCCATCCTCCCTCTCCTCCTCGGCTGACTTCTCCTTTTCCGCTGCTACCGTCTCTTCCACTGTGCCCCCCAAGATCCCCAGAACCTATTCAACGTGCCAGGTTAGATGTTGCCATGCTGTGCTGCGTCTGTTGTGCCTGGAAGCCAAGAGCCACACCAGTCCGACCACAGGCAGATCAGTGGCTAACCCCGCTCAATTTGACAGTTGGTAAAGCCACTTTATGGTGTATGTTGACTAGACATATACTGAGATGTCTGGCATGAGCCAACATTTTCAGACCAATACATGTATGATTTCACAATATTCCGTCACAGCACTTATGATATTAAAGGGGAAAAGATAATGATAACTTATCCTCAGGATAGGTCATCATTATCATATCAGTGGAGGTCCAAGTCTTGGCATTCCAGCCAATCGGCTTTTCAGGGAGCCGCAGTGCTCACTAACGCCATTGTGAGTGATGTAGGCTCCCAGCAGTTTTCCAAAGACAATGACGTACATCGTACAGTGCAGATAGAATAAAAGGACCTCTTGGTGCAAAAAAACAGAGGAACATGATGTGATAAGGTGGATCTTCTTGTTTATTCAGAGTAGTAAAAGGTTTTTACGACTCTGAATAAACAAAAAGTTCCACCTTATCACTTTGTGTCCCTTGTTTTTTTGTTGCCAAAGGGTCCTTTTATTTTATTTTATCTGCACTTACCCCTCATATGGAGTTTTGGCATCTCCATTTTGAAGATCTGACACACACGGCTGCATACCAGATAACCTTTGGGAATCATCACCCATACATGTCTACAATAAGGTTGTGCCTATGCTAACACAACTCTACAAGGTGAACCTCCAATCAGGAGCCCTTTTGTTAATTGTATTGTACTAAACGTACTTACCCTATGGTTATCATTATTTTTGTTCCCTGTATTTACAGTTAATTTGCCTTCTATTTGTGAAGTAAATCATATAGTAGCAAGGCTTGGTGTTGCAGCTCAGTCCCACTGACTTGAATAGGGCTGAGCTGCAACTAGGCCATGTAACCAATGTACAATGATGTCATTGGCCTAGGAAGAGGCTACGGTGCTCAAGAGCTGATTGGCAGGTGTCCCGAGTGTTGCACCACCGCAGATCTGATACCGATGACCTATCCTGAGGTTAAATCATAAATATCTTAAACTGGATAACCCCTTAAACTATAGCCTGTCAAGGGTTTTTGTAGCATGATGCAATATTGTATTGAAATAATTTCTTAAGAAACTGGAGTTCTTAACCAAATTAGAGCAAAGGTAAGGGGGACAGAACTGTACTTCCTCATGCAGTCTCACAAGAGTCAAAACAGAAAGCTGACTTTTTATCACCAATTATAATTCTTATTAAAAACAACATGTAAGGATGAAAATATATTTTATAACAGATTTTGTTTAAACTTGGGAATGCATTTAAATATTATTATTATTTTTTACCAAGATGGGAATATAATCAGTTCCTTGTCACGTTTTTAAACGAAAATGAAACTTATCATTAATTCTGACCTCCAAATCCTAGTGGGTTGGTCCATAGAATCAACATTTTATGTGACAGTATGAAATGAAAGGGCCAGATGCAAAGCATTCAATGCATTACCCTGCTCTTGTTTGAAACTCACTTCATAGAAGCCGATCAGACTAATGTGACAGGACCAATCCCTCTTTGTATTATAACATCTGCACTATGCAAAATAGCAAAAAGTGCTATGATACACTAAGGCAATAACTTGGCTACTACTTCGCTATCCACTCTGCAGCACTAATCCCATTGATATGAATTCTACACACAATGGCGCTATAGTTCTGGCACTGAGTTCTGGTATTAAAGCTACTGCAGAACTGCTGATCAGATATTGATGGACTATCCTCAGGATAGGCCATCAATATCACAGTACTACTGTTGATCGAGCACTGTAGTGCTCGGGTGCTCGGAGGCTCGGGCCGAACACATCGTGATTTCCGGGTGCTCAACCGAGCACCCGAGTATAATGAAAGTCAATAGGAGAACCCGAGCATTAAACCAGGTACCCCCTACTCTGAAGAGGGGAGGGTGCCTGGTTCATAAGAAAATGTCAGTGATTGTTGGTAACACCACCAAAATGGTTCTGTAACAGCATGGGGAGGATATATGGATGCATCTTGGACTCGCTGGTCGCTGCTGGGAACTATGTTGTCCAAATAGTACGCCACTTTTACACAATGACAATAATACGCACAAAACCAAGGGGGAAAAAATGGATTTTAATGGAAAAATTGATAGAAAACATTCTTTTCTGAATATTTATTTGGATATAAAGTGCAAGTGCTGCAAAAAAATCACAAGGAAGAGGTACTCTGATACACCCTTAGTTACACATAAAGGAGGGCATCATACACACCCTTTAAAAATTATGATTGATGGCCTGCTGGTTACCCTCAAAAACATTAGGAGCAAGGGCCTGCTGATCTGACCTTCTAAAACATTATGGGCGGTGGGATGCTGCCGCTTTGGTAACTCTAGTTAACCTGGGGTCGATGGCACGTCCCCGTGACGGCGACGATCCATTCGGATGTCTGGCCTATCAACTTTCGATGTAATTGTCAGCTCAAAACCATTGTAAACTACGGGTAATGGGGAATCAGTGTTTGATTCCGGAGAGGGAGCCTGAGAAAAGGCTAACACATCCAAGGAAGGCAAGCTGGTGTTGTGCAAATCATATACTCCCGACTCGTGGAGGTAGTGACGATAAATAACAATACAAGACTCTTAAGATGCCCTGTTATTGGAATGAGTAATAAAAAATTACAGTGAATGTCACTGCGGTATTTTGGATGAGGAAACGTTATACAGGAGAGGCCCTGCTTCCGCTTTGTTGACTCTAGATAACTGCTGCCTGATCACACGTCTCCACGATCCATTTGGATATCTTCCCTATTAACTTTTAATGTTCTTTTATGCACCTAACATGGTGACCACCAGTAACAGGGAATCATTGTTCGATTTCGGGGGAGGGAGCCTGATAAACGGCTACTGATACTACTTAAAAGCAAGGCAGCACGAGTTGGCCTGCAGGTGAACTGACCCTGTAAAAGATTTTAGGTGCGGGCCTGCTGGTGAGCTGACCCTGTAAAACATTATATGCAAGTGCCTGCAGCTGAGCTGACCCTCTAAAATTTTCTATGCGAGGGCCTGCATGTGAGCTAACCCAGTAAAAGATTTCAGTTGCGGGCATGCAGGTGAGCTGACCCAGTAAAAAGATTTTATGTGCGGGCCTGTTGGTGAGCTGAGGTGGAACAGACAAACCCAACTTGATATTGATGGCTGCATTAATCTGCAGGTGACCATCATACAGCTCCACAGATTTACATCTGCATCTTTCTCAACAAAAAAAATTACAAGGAAGAGGCACTCCAATGCAACCTGTATATCACATAAAGGAGGGCCTCATTCACATTGAGTTGTGGGCCTGTAGGTGAGCTGACCATGTAAAAGATTTTAGGTTTGGGCATGCAGGTGAGCTGACTCTGTAAAAGATTTGAGTTGCGGGCCTACAGGTGAGATGACCCTGTGAAAAATTTGATGTAAGGGCCTGCTAGTTAGAGATGTCCCGAACTATTCGCCGGCGAACAGTTCCCGGCGAACATCGCTTGTTCGCAATCGCCGCGGCAGGCGAACATATGCGATGTTCGGTCCGCCCCCTATACGTCATAATTGAGCAAACTTTGACCCTGTACCTCACAGTCAGCAGACACATTCCATCCAATCAGCATACCCTCCTTCCCAGACCCTCCCACCTCCTATCAAAAAGCAAGGACAGCATCCATCTTAGATTTATTCTGAAGCTGCAGTGTTAGTGAGAGCAGGGAGAGTGCTGTTGCTGCTGAATTTATAGGGAAATCTGCGTCCTGACAGCACCCCAAAAAGCCCTTTTTAGGGCTGGTACATCAGTCTGCTTTTATTAAATTTTTTCTATATATATATTGCAGTTGCCTGCCCGTGTGTCAGAGGCCACAGGCCCACAGACTATACTGTGTGCAAACCACTTATATCGGGTGGCACAGTACCTTGCAGATAAAAAAGTCATTACATTTTTCTTCTGTAATATAATTGCAGTTGCCTGCCAGTGTGTGTCAGGCCCACAGACTGTACTGTGCCCACTGCCAATTCCCACCACTCATATCGGGTGGCACAGTACCTTGCAGATAAAAAAGTCATAAAATTTTTCCTCTGTAATATAATTGCAGTTTCCTGCCAGTGAGTGTCAGGCCCACAGACTGTACTGTGCCCACTGCCCACCAATCATATAGGGTGGCACAGCACCTTGCAGATAAAAGTCATTACATTTTTCCTCTGTAATATAATTGCAGTTGCCTGCCAGTGAGTGTCAGGCCCACAGTCTGTACTGTGCCCACTGCCCACCACTCATATAGGGTGACACAGCACCTTGCAGATAAAAAAGTCATAAAATTTTTCCTCTGCAATATAATTGCAGTTGCCTGCCAGTGTGTGTCAGGCCCACAGACTGTACTGTGCCCACTGCCCACCAATCATATAGGGTGGCACAGCACCTTGCAGATAAAGTCATTTAATTTTTCCTCTGTAATATAATTGCAGTTGCCTGCCAGTGAGTGTCAGGCCAACAGACTGTACTGTGCCCACTGCCCACCACTCATATAGGGTGGCACAGCACCTTGCAGATAAAAAAGTCATTTAATTTTTCCTCTGTAATATAATTGCAGTTGCCTGCCAGTGAGTGTCAGGCCCTCAGAGTGTACTGTGCTCACTGCCCACCACTCATATAGGGTGGCATAGCACATTGCAGATAAAAAAGTCATTACATTTTTTCTCTGTAATATAATTGCAGTTGCCTGCCAGTGTATGTCAGGCCCACAGAGTGTACTGTGCCCACTGCCCACCACTCATATAGGGTGGCACAGCACCTTGCAGATAAAAAAAGTCTTTTAATTTTTCCTCTGTAATATAATTGCAGTTGCCTGCCAGTGTGTGTCAGGCCCACAGACTGTACTGTGCCCACTGCCCACCACTCATATAGGGTGGCACAGTACCTTGCACGCATAGTAGCACTAATCGAAAAAAATATGACAGGCAGAGGCATGCCTCCCCGCAGGGGCCGTCGTGGTCGTGGTGCTGTGATTTCCTTTGGCTCTAGAATAATGCCCAGTGTTCAGAGGCCACGTACCCTGAACTCGAAAAATTCTGAGGACATAGTTGACTGGCTTACAAAGGACACCCAATCTTCTACAGATTCCTCTCGGAACCTTAAAGCACCATCCTCCTCCAGCTCAGCCTCGGGCACCTCTCAAGTTACCACTCGCCTGCCTGCCGCCAGCACCAACACTAGCACCACAGAAGCTTCACTTGATCTGTCAGAGGAGTTATTTACACATCAGTTGGAAGAAATGAGTGATGCGCAACCATTATTGCCAGAGAATGTAGATAACAGGGATATGTCTCAGTCAGGCAGCATTACACACATGGACGTATGGTGTGATTATGATGATGTTGTACCCGCTGCTGCTTCCTTTGCTGAGTTGTCTGATACAAGTGAAGCGGTTGATGATGACGATGTGTCCGTGGATGTCACGTGGGTGCCCTCTCGAAGAGAAGAAGAACAGGGGGAAAGTTCAGATGTGGAGACAGAGAGGAGGAGGAGACGAGTTGGAAGCAGGGGGAGGTCGTCGCAAGGAGCTAGTGGAACAGTCAGACAGCATGTATCGGCACCCGGGGTCAGCCAGACAGCACGCCAATCAACGCATGCTGTTGCCACCACCAGAATGTCGTCATTGCAAAGCTCAGCAGTGTGGCATTTTTTTTGTGTGTCTGCCTCTGATAACAGCGATGCCATTTGCAACCTGTGCCAAAAGAAACTGAGTCGTGGGAAGTCCAACACCCACCTAGGTACAACTGCTTTGCGAAGGCACATGATCTCACATCACAAATGCCTATGGGATCAACCCATGATGAGTACAAGCAGCACAGAAACTCAAAGCCACCATCCTCCTCCTGGTCCAGCATCTTCAGCCACGTCAACCACTGCTGTCCTCCTTGCCCCCTCTTAACCACCCGCCACTCCGCCTCTCACCTTCAGCAGTTCCTGCTCATCTGCCCACAGTCAGGTGTCTGTCAAGGAAATGTTTGAGCGTAAGAAGCCAATGTCACAGAGTCACCCCCTTTCCCGGCGTCTGACAGCTGGCTTGTTAGAACTCTTAGCCCGCCAGCTTTTACCATACAAGCTGGTGGAGTCTGAGGCCTTCAAAAAATTTGTAGCTATTGGGACACCGCAGTGGAAGGTACCCGGCCAATTTTTTTTTTCACAAAAGGCAATCCCCAACCTGCACTCTATTGTGGAAAAGGAAGTCATGGCATGTCTGGCACACAGTGTTTTGGCAGGGGTCCATCTGACCACTGATACCAGGTCTGCAAAGCACGGTCAGGGCAGGTATATCACGTACAATGCGCATTGGGTAAACCTGCGGACGGCTGCCAAGCATGGAATGCGTGGCTCTGCAGAGGAGTTGGTGATACAGCCACGACTTGCAGGCAGTCCTGCTGCCACCTCCTCTACTCCTCCTACTCCATCCTCTTCGCTAACCTCCTCGGCTGAGTCCTCTTCTGCTGCTGCGTCTTGCTCCAAATCAACTGAACACCCCCAGCTCCCCAGGGGCTATTCCACATCCCGGATACGACAGTGTCACGCCGTCTTGGGGTTGACTTGCCTGAAAGCAGAGAGTCACACCGGACCAGCACTCCTGTCGCACAGGTGGATCAGTGGCTGACCCCGCACCAACTGGAGATCGGCAAAGTGGTGTGTGACAACGGAAGCAATTTGTTGGCGGCATTGAATTTGGGCAAGTTGACACATGTGCCGTGCATGGCACATGTGTTGAATCTGATCGTACAACGCTTTGTGCATAAGTACCCAGGCTTACAGGACGTCCTCAAGCAGGCCAGGAAGGTGTGTGGCCATTTCAGGCGTTCCTACACGGCCTATTGCGCACTTTTCCGATATTCAGCGGCAAAAACAACATGCCAGTGCTTGATTTGCATCAGCCCGACACGTTGGAATTCAACACTCCTAATGTTCGACCGCCTGCTCCAACAAGAAAAAGCCGTCAACGAGTATTTGTATGACCGGGGTGCTAGGACAGCCTCTGCGGAGCTGGGTATTTTTTTGCCACGTTACTGGACGCTCATGCGCAAAGCCTGTAGGCTCATGCGTCCTTTTGAGGAGGTGACAAACCTAGTCAGTCGCACCGAAGGCACCATAAGCGATCTCATCCCATTTGTTTTCTTCCTGGAGAGTGCCCTGCGAAGAGTGCTGGATCAGGCCGTAGATGAGCGTGAAGAGGAAAAGGAAGAGTTGTGGTCACCATCACCACAAGAAACAGCCTTATCATCATCGCTTGCTGGACCTGCGGCAACGCTAGAAGAGGAGTCTGAGGAAGAGGAGTCAGAGGAGGAATGTGGCTTTGAGGAGGAGGAAGACCAACCACAGCAGGCATCCCAGGGTGCTCGTTGTTACCTATCTGGTACCCGTGGTGTTGTACGTGGATGGGGGGGAAGAACAGACCTTCAATGAGATCAGTGAGGACGAGGAACGGAACATGAGTAGCTCGGCATCCAACCTTGTGCAAATGGGGACTTTCATGCTGTTATGCCTGTTGAGGGACCCTCGTATAAAAAGGCTGAAAGAGAACGACCTGTACTGGGTGGCCACGCTACTAGACCCCCGGTATTAGCAGAAAGTGCCTGAAATGTTACCAAATTACCGGAAGTCGGAAAGGATACAGCAGTTCCAAAACAAGTTAAAAAGTATGCTTTACACAGCGTATAAGGGTGATGTCACAGCACAACGGGAATCTAACAGGGGAAGAGGTGAAAGTAATCCTCCTCCTACCACGACCACGCCGGCAAGGACAGGACGCTTTACAGACGTGTTGTTGATGGAGGACATGCAGAGCTTTTTAAGTCCTTCGCATCGCCACAGCCCTTCGGGGTCCACCCTCAGAGAATGACTCGACCGCCAAGTAGCAGACTACCTCGCCTTAACTGCAAATATCGACACTCTGAGGAGCGATGAACCCCTTGACTACTGGGTGTGCAGGCTTGACCTGTGGCCTGAGCTATCCCAATTTGCGATAGAACTTCTGGCCTGCCCCGCTTCAAGTGTCCTGTCAGAAAGGACTTCAGCGCAGCAGGAGGTATTGTCACTGAGAAGAAAAGTTGCCTAGGTCAAAAAAGTCTAGATTACCTCACCTTTATTAAGATGAATGAGGCATGTATCCCGAAGGGACTGACAGTGGGGGATGCATTTGACTAAAAAAGGCCTGATGAGATGCCTTGGGCTAAAAATGGTCCACACGCTGCTGTATTTAATCTCTGCATGCCGGATGACTTGCGTGACTTCTCCGCCACCAACTAGGGTTCAAGCCGCAATGTTTTAGTGCACTTTCTACATGGAAAACATACATTTTTCCGGCCGCTGCTACAGTACTGTAGCAGCAGCTGCAACAATACCAGATTTTTCAGGCATGTGTACATGCCTAATTTTTCTGGCCTCTGGTGCTGCACTGTGGCTGCAAAAACAAAACAAAAAAAAAAGGCACATACATGTGTCAATTCCACTTCGTCATCGTTACCTTGTTGTGGTGAAGGGGCTTGCGTATCACAATGAAGCGATCACCTCTATGAGTGTGTTGCCAATGTTTGCACACCCCAGATGATAAGGTCGTTGCTTCATTGTGAACACACCAAAAGCGATCGGCTGGATAATTTTTCATAGAAAAACATTAATTTTCTTTATGATCATCAAAGGTGATCATAAAAGCCTACTAGGCCAACAATGGGCCCACACTGCAAAATCATTGTTTTCTGGGTCACTTAACTGTCACTGAACTACCTCAGCATGACCATAGGCTTTGAAAAACCGCCATCGCCTGCAATCTCCCAAACGTCCGCATGAGCACAGTCATCACTACACCAAGATTGACGCATAGAGGAATAAAATTTATGTCATGAGTGTGTCAACTATTGACAACTCTTTGCGGTTATCTAAAATCTATTCAATACATGTCCCCTGATAGGGGACGTAACAGGGATTAAACTGATAGGAATAGTACTACTTAACACACCACTCATATACGGTGGCACAGTACATTGCACGGCGCACGTGCAGTGCCCCAAATTGGAAGTAAGAGGACCGACCAACCATCTTTTTCCATCTCCCGGTTCCTAAAATCTATTCCATACACCTGCCCCTGATAGGAGACAAAACAGAGATTAAACTGGTAAGAACAGATTTTTTTAATTAAAAAAAAAGAGGACAGCCTCTGCGGAGCTGGGTATTTTTTGGCCGCGTTACTGAACGCTCATGCACAATGGCTGTAGGCTCATGCGTCCTTTTGCGGAGGTGTCAAACCTGGTCAGTCAAACCCAAGGCAACATCATCGACCTCATCCCATATGCGTTTTTTCTGGAGCGTGCCCTGCAAAGAGTGCTGGATCAGGCCATAGATGAGCATGAAGAGGAAGAGTTGTGGTCACCATCACCACCAGAAGCAGCCTTGTCGTCGTCGATTGCTGGACCTGCGGCAACGCAGAGAGAGGAGTCTGAAGAAGAGGAGTCGGAGGAGGAATGTGGCTTTGAGGAGGTGGAAGACCAACCACAGCAGGCTTCCCAGGGGGCTTGTTGTCACCTTTCGGGGACCCTTGGTGTTGTACGTGGCTGGGTGGAGGAAGAGACCTCCAATGACATCAGTGAGGACAAGGAACGGGACATGGCTAGCTGGGTATCCAACCTTGTGCAAATGGGGAGTTTGCGTTTGTGCAAATGGACTGTTTACGGTTGTTTGCGGTGCGTTAAACGGGAAGTTTAGTCTGTCAGAGTTTGGTCTGTCACTGTGAAACGGGTGTAACCCTTACACTACCTGATCGTTACAACATCATACCTGATCGTATACACACACTGGATTTTTAAGTTTTAAAGCACGTTATTCCTAACAATTTAGGAATGTTAGGTGATTTATGCCCTTTATGGATTAAAACCCGACTCTGCGTCAACTACGTAATTTTCCATGGGAGTTTTGCCATGGGTCCCCCTCCGGCATGCCACAGTCCAGGTGTTAGTCCCCTTGAAACCACTTTTCCATCACTATTGTGGCCAGAAAGAGTCCCTGTTGGTTTAAAAATTTGCCTGCCTATTGAAGTCTATGGCCGTTCGCCCGTACGCGAACATTAGCGGAAATTCGCGTTCGCCATTCGTGAACGGAAAATTTTATGTTCGGCACATCTCTACTGCTAGTATGTGGACCCTGTAAAAAATTTGATGTGAGAGCCTGCTGGTGAGCGGACACTGTAAAAAATTATATGAGAGGGCCTGCTGGTGAGAGGACCCTCTAAAAAATTATATCTGAATGCCATATATGCGAGGGAATTATATGTGATAAATCAGCAATGCATGTTAATATGACGGAAGAGGAGGAGGAGGAGAAAAGGAAGATTCAACCATATACCCTTGTTTGTGGTTGAAGGGGTGCATGGGAGCAATTTTCCAACAAGGATCTTCTGGTATTGCACCATTTTGCTCGTCCTTTCCACCAGAGAAATGAGAGATAAGTTCTCTTTGTAGCGGGGGTCAAGAAGGGTGAACAACCAGTAATCCGTGTTGTTTAAAATACGTATAAAGCGTGGGTCACAGGAAAGGCAGCCTAACATGAAGTCAGCCATGTGTGCCAGAGTACCAACAGACGAGACTTCGCTGTCGTCATCAGGAGGATAACTCCTAATCTCCTCATACTCTTCCTCCTCTTCTGCCCACTCACGCAGAACAGATGGAATTTAACTTCCATGGGTACTACCCTCTGAAGCTGAGTCAGCCAACTCCTGCTCCTCCTACTCCTCCTCTTTAGCCTCCAATTCACACTAAAAAAAAAGAACAACTGAGGGTGGTCTGGCTATCATCAATCTGTGTAATGTCTTCCCCCATTTTCACCTCTTCCACATGCACAGCGTCGTCCTTAATTGTGAGCAGCAAGCTTTTTAGAAGACACAGAAGTGGGATGGTTACGCTAATAATTGTATTATCGCCGCTCATCATCTGTGTTGATTCCTCAAAGTTGCGAAAAAAAACTCACAGAGGTCAGACAATCATGCCCACTCCTCTCTTGTGATTAGCGGTAGCTAACTTAAAAGGCGACAACCATGTTGCAGCTGGTATTCCACAACTGCCCTCTGCTGCTCACAAAGCCTAGCCAAAATGTGGAACGTGGAGTTCCAGCGCCTGCTCAAGTTGCAAAACAGACGGTGAGCTGGCAATTTCAAGCGCTGCTGCAGCGTTGACAGACTGTCTGAAGCTGTCGGTGACTTGCAAAAATGTGCACATATGCGGTGCACCTTCACGAGTAGCTCAGGAAAATTAGGGTCTGTTTTTAGAAACTGCTGAACCACAAGGTTGGATACGTGGGCAAGGCATGGGATGTGTCTAAGGTTGCCCAGCTCCAAAGCAGCCACCAAGTTACGGCCATTATCAGACACAACCATGCCTGGTTCTAGGTTGAGTGGCGAGAGCCACAGCTCAGTCTGGTCTCTTATCCCCTGCCACAGCTCTGTGGCGGTGTGCTGTTTGTCACCCAGGCAGATCAGCTTCAGCATGGCCTGTTGGCGCTTCCCCACTGCAGTGCTACACTGCTTCCAGCTACCGACTGATGGCTGACTGGTGCTGTAAGAGGATAATTCTGAGGTGGAAGTGAAGGAGGAAACTGAGGAGGATAAGTGGGGGGTTGGAGCCACTAATGTCGGTGGTGGTGGAAACCCTGATGGAAATGTGGCCTGCAATTCTTGGCGTCGGTAGCACCTGTGTCATACCAGGGTACGAGCCGCTCCCGGCCTCCACAACATTCACCCAGTGTGCCGTCAGGGAAATGTAGCGTCCCTGGCCGAAAGCACTTGTCCATGTGTCCGTGGTTAAGTGGACCTTCCCAGTAACTGCGTTGGTCAGGGCACGTGTGATGCTAAGGGACACATGTTGGTGTAAGGCTGGCATGGCACACCTTGAAAAATAGTGGCTACTGGGGACTGCGTAACGAGGGACGGCCGTCGACTTTAGGCTGTGGAAGGCCTCAGTGTCCACAAGCCTAAATGGTAACATTTCCAGGGCCAGTAATTTGGAAGCTGCACATTTAGTGCTATGGCCTGTGGGCGGGTGGGTGGCTGGGTATTTGCGCTTGCGTTCAAATGCCTCAAGTAATGACATTTGGACGCTGTGATGGTACAGGGAAGTGGATGTGGTCGCTGATGATGCTTGTTAAGGTCCAGGTGCAGGGCGGGATGCATCCAATCCTGCGTCTTGGACAGGGGATTGGCCAGCACATAACACAGGGGAAGAGGAGGCAGTGTTGTGACCCGCAGACGCGTTCGGCCCACTTATTAGGGTGCTTTGATGACATGTGGCGGATCATGCTGGTCGTGGTGAGGTTGCTAGTGTTCATGCCCCAGCTGATTTTGGTATGGCACAGGTTGCAAACTACTATTACTTTCTCTTCTGCACTTACCTCAAAAAAGCGCCATACTGCCGAACAGCTACTCCTTGGCAAGGGAGATTTCCGCAAGGGGGTGCTCCGTGGAACAGTTGTGGGCCTGTTCGGTGCTGCCCGCCTTCTACCTTTTGCCACCCCACTGCCTCTTCCAGCCTGTTGCAGTGCTGCACATCCCTACCCCTCTGTACTGCTCTCCTCGCTCGGCTTGTTGCCACCTTCCCAGGTTGGGTCAGTGACCTGGTCGTCAATCACCTCCTCTTCCACTTCCTCACTCTGATCATTCTCCTGATTTGTTGACCTAACCACAACCTCAGTGATTAAAAACTGTGTGTCATCTTCTTCCTCAACCTCTTGAGACAGTAATTGCAGTTGAGTCATTGGCAACTGTCTCATCATCATCCACCTCATTAAACACTAATTGCCGTTCCCCAGCATCATGTTCTTGTGACTCTGGATGCTCAAGAGGTTGGGAATCTGGGCACAAGATCTCAGGTCCCTCTTCAAGCGCGCTTGGCGAGAGGGCCAAATCAATTAATGGTGATGCAAAGAGGTCATCGGAATATCCGAGTGTGGGATCACTTGTTTCGCCAGGCTGTAAATGGTGGGAGGAAGGAAGATCAGGGTGAGGATTGTGTGGACCAGACTCCTGGCTACTGAGACTGGACTTGGTGGAAGACAGGGTGGTGCTTAACCGAAACCGCTATCTGCTGCAATCCAACCGACCACCTGCTCGCACTGGGCTGACTTCAAGAGTGGTCTCCTGCGCCACCCTGCAAACTGGGAAATTAAGCTAGCTATCTTGGATGATTGTTTTTCTTGTGCTCTGGCAGCAGGCAGTTTCAACGCGCCCAGGGGCACGGCCTCTGCGTGCACCATTAGCATCATGGCCACTTCCCCATCCCTTAATGCTCGCCTTTTTTATATTAAATGTTATATGTTATAAGTGACCGTTTATAGGAAAAATGTGGATAAATTATGGAAAAAATATAATTGTTTTCGCTAATATTTTTACCAATATCTGACCCTGACACACACACACACACAATATTGCAGTGCAGATGTGGCAATTCACTGTAGACACCGTGTTTTTTTTGGATGTGCAGTGACCCACGCACTACCCCAAATTTTTTTACGTGGAATTTTATATCATATATCACCCTAGAGGGATATATATTTTTTTATATATATATATATATATATATATATATATATATGTATGTATTTTTATTTGCATTCTTATATATTTATTCATTTATAACCATTTTGTTCCTGCTCATTTCTTGTGACTTCATAGCAGGGTCACTTAACAGTGCTGTATATCAACAACCCTGCTGTTTATCTACATCCATGATGCGATCCGGCTCTCCCTGGCGTGATTAGTCCGGACCACACATCTCGTTCTTGCCCTCTGAAACAGTCGACTGCTCGTATACCTTCGGAGCGTCCCTGTTGCCTGGCAGCGGTCTCCACGTGACCCGGCCCCGCTCATGTCATGCGGGTCCGGACCACGTGGTATGATAACATCATAGTGTGCGCGGTGTCAGACACTCTGGATGCGCTTTCTGATGCGATCCCAATTGTTTTCTAACAAGCGCCGGCCCCCTTATGGGCCATGTCTATCACATAACATTACGATTTTTTTTTTTATGTGACCAAACATCCATACAGGGATCCTTTTGAAATGTATATTAGTTTGGGTATACACTAATTTAGGGAACACCCCCTCTGACCTTGTGACCCCCTAATGGGCGGTCCTTATATGTAGAAATATGTGTAGCTTTCTGTCCTTAAACATGTGCAGCTCTACCTGATGAAGGGGAGTGATTCCCTGAAACGCGTTGTATCGCTGCAATAAAAGATCTTAATCCTGACCCTGGTGACTGGCTGACGGTTCTTTGCGCCGTGGGACGTATTCGCTTTCTTCACACCACACACAATAGTCTTTAAAAGGACTTTTGGGTCTTTGAAACGTTTTTCTATTAAATATATTGCGATCACACTCCCTACACTATCTGTCCCTTCCTAAGCGCAGTTCTCCCTGACTCACAATGAGCAGAACCTGCATCATCAGGTGCTATATTACACCCGATGACGCGTTCCGGCCAGCCAATCACTGTAATGCCAGTAGCCAACATGCAGTACTTAGCAGCCACGAATCGGCTACTTTTATGTGCAGAGCATAGCGATGCTCGAGACAAAAAGGTATTCGGCCGAGCATGCTTGCTCAACACTACACAGTACCCAAACCCCTTTAAAGTGACTATGTAAGCTCTAAAACACCCTACAAACTAGAGTAAGGGATGTATAGCGTATGTGACAAAGTATCCGGTTATGTAATTTTTATCTTCATACTCACTGGCTTTTTGACAACAAGTTTCCACGAACCATCAGAAAAATGCATTGAGAGGAGTCCCATGCTCACACACATAATGGAGAGGACTCAAGGAGGAGCATTTTACTGCTGGTTTGGTCGGACCACAGCTTTGGAATGCAAGTGAATATGACGGTAAACATTACATAAGCAAACTCATCGTTACTTACACCATACACTGCATACTCTAGTTTGGGGGATGTTTAGGAGCTGACAGGTGACATTTAATGACGAACATTATCCCTTATCATGTCATGTGCCATAGGACTTCCCTGTGTAAATACAATTGAGAAAATGACATTTAAAGTGAACCTGTAAAATTGAAAGTTATAGAGCAGGCGGAGCTGAGCATGTTGATGTATAGTTTTATGGTTAAAGATTGTATTTAATATGTTTATATTCTTGCTCATTCGTGGCTTTTAAGTCAAGGAGGTGGTCCTATCAGTGATTGACAGCCTTCCTTTATGGATGTGTATACAGATATGGCTGTCAATCACAGATAGGACAGCCTCCTTGACTTCAAAGCCCATAATGAGCAGGAATTTAAATGTATAAAATGCAATCTTTAACCATAAAACGATACATCAACCTGCTCAGCTCTTTCTGCTCTGTAACATAGTACCTGTAAGACTACACTGTAATTTCATGGTGACCGGTTCCTTTAATACTGTAGATTAGCCTTTTCCTCATTCTCCTCCACCAATGCACCCAGATGCTCAGAAGGCCACATTTTAAAACAAGAACATTGATATTCTCTTATGTGGAAACATGAATATTTGGATTAACCTTTCCATAGACACACTCATGCCTAGTTTATTTGCTGAGGAATGTTTTATTTCAATAAAGGTTTCCTCAGAGATGTTCAAGTTCGCTCAATGCCACAGGCACCTTCCAGCCAATAGAAGTTGTAAATCATTCATAACATTTTGTGACTTTATGAAGCTTCTTTTTTTTCCCCCTTGGAATTACAAAGCACAATTAAGAGGAAACCTGCAACTAGGATACTGAGTCTTCTCACCCTTTAGAAATGTGATATGAAAGTTAATTGAAGAGAATGCAATGCTACTCACTTCATGTGGTCAAAATACACAAATGCTGTGCAAGGATTCAATTTTATGAAGCAGATTCAATTGAAACTGAAATTATCCTAATAGCTAAAATATTCATTTTCCATTCATTTGGAATGTTACTTATTGTACTGTCTCTCTTTTCTCTATGATAAAGCATGAGCTGTCCTTACGCTTTCATCACGGTAACCAGGGAAACTGCATATCATCGCAACAATTCAGGATGTCAAATTAAATGAGGCTTTTAAATGAAAATGTATTATAAGCAGAAAGCCCTACCAGAATAGCAAGCATTGTTACATCAGAGCAAGCCAACAGTAGTAACAAATAGCGTATACGGAGCACTGCTCATTTAGTGCAACCTTCAGTTACAGTATCTTCAAAGATGGCAAATAGTTTCCTCTAGCCTATTGGTATAGCTGTGAAATAGTGGAAGAATTTGGAATATTATTAAAAGTTTATATTGCTCTTCATTTTTAAGAAAGGACTTACATTACATTTGCTCCTAATTGTATTGGCTTGAGGCTGGTTAAAAGTGAATATTTCATTGTAAACTTAGGCTTCCTTCACATCACCGTTCTGGCTTTCCGTTCTCCTGCTCCGTCTAGGAGCAGGAGGACGGAAAGGACGGAAAAGGCACATAACTGACACCAAACTGAGTCAAACTGAGCCCTTAGGACCCCATAGATTATAATGGGGTCCGTTATGTTTCCGCTCAGAAGATGATTTTTAAGCGGAGACAAAAGTCCTGCATGCAGACGGAGCAGGAGAACGGAAAGCCAGAACGGTGATGTGAATGAAGCCTTAGTCATTGGAAGGAATTTATAAGAAAGGGAATATTTGAAGTCAGTTTTGCTTGAGTTTGCATGGGTGTACTTTATGTCACATTTATCAAATGTTGCATGTTTGATAAATTTGTCTCATTTGTAGAAAAGCTACTCCCGTTTCCCTACTCTACCGTCCTCCTGGAGTGAGATTGTGACTTTTATTCAACAAAAATAAATAAATCTCAATGATAAATTTGGAGTGAAACTCATTAACATAGCTAAACACAGCCATGTTTCCACCCACATTTCATAACTGAGTGGTGTGAAAATTAAAAAGTCTCAAAATGTTTGTGCAAGTGTGTGCACAAAGTCACAAAAGCTCTATTTTGTAACTTTTTAAAGACAGACCACCGCAAACATGAGCAATACACCTTCACCTGAGTGGGCTTCCTCAGCCATTGTTTGTGTTATCTGGACCGCGCTGCTTGCACCTCCTCAGGTGGTAATCTTTCCAAGATTAAAGCCAGAGGCACCTTCCCACATAGGAAAACATTGGATCCACACCGCTCATTCGATTCCACAATGGATCATTTTGTGGATAATCAAAGAGGTCACACGAATAGTGAAATACCTTTATTATACTCACAAGTACAGGGAGTGCAGAATTATTAGGCAAGTTGTATTTTTGAGGATTAATTTTATTATTGAACAACAACCATGTTCTCAATGAACCCAAAAAACTCATTAATATCAAAGCTGAATATTTTTGGAAGTAGTTTTTAGTTTGTTTTTAGTTTTAGCTATTTTAGGGGGATATCTGTGTGTGCAGGTGACTATTACTGTGCATAATTATTAGGCAACTTAAGAAAAAACAAATATATACCCATTTCAATTATTTATTTTTACCAGTGAAACCAATATAACATCTCAACATTCACAAATATACATTTCTGACATTCAAAAACAAAACAAAAACAAATCAGTGACCAATATAGCCACCTTTCTTTGCAAGGACACTCAAAAGCCTGCCATCCATGGATTCTGTCAGTGTTTTGATCTGTTCACCATCAACATTGCGTGCAGCAGCAACCACAGCCTCCCAGACACTGTTCAGAGAGGTGTACTGTTTTCCCTCCTTGTAAATCTCACATTTGATGATGGACCACAGGTTCTCAATGGGGTTCAGATCAGGTGAACAAGGAGGCCATGTCATTAGATTTTCTTCTTTTATACCCTTTCTTGCCAGCCACGCTGTGGAGTACTTGGACGCGTGTGATGGAGCATTGTCCTGCATGAAAATCATGTTTTTCTTGAAGGATGCAGACTTCTTCCTGTACCACTGCTTGAAGAAGGTGTCTTCCAGAAACTGGCAGTAGGACTGGGAGTTGAGCTTGACTCCATCCTCAACCCGAAAAGGCCCCACAAGCTCATCTTTGATGATACCAGCCCAAACCAGTACTCCACCTTGCTGGCGTCTGAGTCGGACTGGAGCTCTCTGCCCTTTACCAATCCAGCCACGGGCCCATCCATCTGGCCCATCAAGACTCACTCTCATTTCATCAGTCCATAAAACCTTAGAAAAATCAGTATTGAGATATTTATTGGCCCAGTCTTGACGTTTCAGCTTGTGTGTCTTGTTCAGTGGTGGTCGTCTTTCAGCCTTTCTTACCTTGGCCATGTCTCTGAGTATTGCACACCTTGTGCTTTTGGGCACTCCAGTGATGTTGCAGCTTTGAAATATGGCCAAACTGGTGGCAAGTGGCATCTTGGCAGCTGCACGCTTGACTTTTCTCAGTTCATGGGCAGTTATTTTGCGCCTTGGTTTTTCCACACGCTTCTTGCGACCCTGTTGACTATTTTGAATGAAACGCTTGATTGTTCGATGATCACGCTTCAGAAGCTTTGCAATTTTAAGAGTGCTGCATCCCTCTGCAAGATATCTCACTATTTTTGACTTTTCTGAGCCTGTCAAGTCCTTCTTTTGACCCATTTTGCCAAAGGAAAGGAAGTTGCCTAATAATTATGCACACCTAATATAGGGTGTTGATGTCATTAGACCACACCCCTTCTCATTACAGAGATGCACATCACCTAATATGCTTAATTGGTAGTAGGCTTTCGAGCCTATACAGCTTGGAGTAAGACAACATGCATAAAGAGGATTATGTGGTCAAAATACTCATTTGCCTAATAATTCTGCACGCAGTGTATAGCAGCATAAAAAGCATATTACAAGACACTGAATATCTCTCATGTTCCAAGCCGACCCGGGTTTCGCTCAAGCTTCGTCAGGGGCGAACACTCCACCTCCCAAGCTGCCTTTTAACTCCACATAGATCCCCCTACATTTCAAAAAAGTGCATCATAATCATTATGGGTAATGTTTCTTTCCCTGGCTTGTCTCCTCTATACTTAGTTTCATTTTGTAACACATGCAGCCACCATTTTAGGAAAACCTGATTTGTTACCAGAAAGCACAAGAAAATTCGGACTTGTTGCAAATTCTGCTTTGAATGCTTCATTTCGTTCAACACTAACTATAATGCAATATGGCCAAAAATGTAATAAAAGCTATATTACAAAGACATTTTCTTTAGACAAACCCATTGCTTTCTTTTTATTTGGGATTTGGTGAATTTAAAAAGCCCAATGAACTAACATATAGCAGTTACATTGTTTGCCATGGAACCATTCTAGAAAGTGTATAAATGTAGCAATTACAGATATACGTTCATGTGTCAAAATTAATAATAATAAAAAACTACTAAGTAAGGACCCAACATTTTCTTGTATATGTTTTATAATGTCACACTGATTAGATGATAACTAGTGTTGATCGAGCATTATCGGCCGAACACCAGTTCAGCTCGAGCATCTTGATGCTCGGCATATGGCGGTATTTGGTCGAATACCGCATGTGCTCAAGTGCAATGCTCGAGTCTCCTGCCCGCATGTTTCTTGCCTGCTACGCATCCAATAAACGTGCAGGTAAGTACTGCCCTCACTGTAATGCCGTAGCCATATTGGTTACTGGCATTACAGTGATTGGCTGTGCTGAGAAAGGGACAGACAGTGTAGGGAGTAATACAGAAATATTTTTATTAGAAAAACTTTTCAGAGACCCAAAAGAGATTATAGTGTGTGGCAGCAGCAAAATATGTTTTTAGCGCAACCTGTGCTAAATTGCTAAAACTTTACAGACCCAAAAGTCCTTTAAAGGACTATTGTGTGTGGCAGCAGCAATATCTATTTTTAGCACAAACAGCAAACTGTGCACAACCCAAAAATATCTGTGACATCCAGTGTACGTTTTCCGTAGACGGTGTCCGCTGCGGACAGTGACATTAGCTGCGCCACATCTCCAGTGTAAAATGTTACATAAACGGTGTCCGCTGCGCACAGTGACATTAGTTGCGCCACATCTCCTGTATAAAGTGCGTGCCTCCAAAAAATATCTTTGACATCCAGTGTACTTTTTCTGTAGATGGTGTCCGCTGCGGACAGTAACATTACCAGCGCCACATCTGCAGTGTAACGTGTGCGCTGAAAAAATGTATCTGTGACATACAGTGTACTTTTTCCGTAGACGGTGTTCGCTGCAGACAGTGACATTAGCTGCGCCACATCTCCAGTGTAAGTGCACATCCAAAAAATATCTGTGACATCCAGTGTACGTTTTCTGTAGACGGTGTATGCTGCAGACAGTGACATTAGCTGCGCCACATCTCCAGTGTAATGTGTGCGCATCCAAAAAATATCTGTGACATCCAGTGTACTTTTTCTGTAGACGGTGTCCGGTGTGGACAGTGACATTACCAGCGCCACATCTGCAGTCTAACGTGTCCACTTAAAAAATGTATCTGTGACATACAGTGTACTTTTTCAATAGACGGTGTCCGCTTCTGACAGTGACATTACCAGTGCCACATCTGCAGTGTAACATGTGCACTTAAAAAATTTACCTGCGACATACACTGTACTTTTTCAATAAACGGTGTCCACTTCTGACAGTGACATTACAAGCGCCACATCTCTAGTGCAACGTGTGCGCAATTTTTTTTTTATCTGTGACATTCAGTGTACTTTTTCCGTAGACGTTGCGGACAGTGACATTACCGGTGGTACCTCTCCTGTATTAGCCGCTGGTGACAGCATTGAAATTATCTGCGGGATATCTCCTGTGTTACGTTTCCACATCCCAAATACCTTTTTAAATTTGTTTGCGCATACACTTCTAAATACTACGCTACTGTACGTGTGACATACTTTCAAGCATATGTAACATTTAATATGAAGGCGAGTAGTAAGGGACGGGGTAGTGGCCGTGATGCTGATGGTGCACGCAGAGGCCGTGCATGCTGCCAGAGCACAAGAAAAACAATCATCCAAGATACCTAGCTTCATGACTCAGTTTGCAGGGCGGCACATGACACCACTCTTAAAGTCAGACCAGTGCGACCAGGTGGTCTGTTGGATTGCAGCAGATAATGCTTCCAGTCGGTTAAGCACTACCCTGTCTTTCACCAAGTCCAGTCTCAGTAGCCAAGAGTCTGCTCAACACAATCCTCACTCTGATCCTCCTTCCTCCCACCATGGAAAGTCTGGGCAAACAAGTGATCCCACACTCGGATGTTCCGAGGACCTCCCACCCTGCACCTGGACCTTCGCAAGCACCATCAGCGACCACATCAACTTCCCTGTCCCAGGGCAGCGTCTAAATGTCCTTACCCCAGGCCTTTGAGTGCAACCGCAAATACCCAGCCACAGGCTATAGCACTAAATGTGCAGCTTTCCAAATTACAAGCCCTGGATATGTTGCCAATTAGACTTGCGGACGCTGAGGCCCTCCGCAGCCTGATGTCGGCGGCCATCCCTTGCTACGCAGTCTCCAGCCGCCACTATTTTTCAAGTTGTGCTGTGCCCGCCTTACACCAACATGTGTCCCGTAACATCACATGTGCCCTGACCAACGCAGTTACTGGGAAAGTCCTTTTAACCACAGATACATGGACAAGTGCATTCGGCCAGGGAAGCTACATTTCCCTGACGGCACGCCGGAAGAACGTTGTGTAGGTTGGGGGCGAGTCATACCCTGGAATGGCACAGGTGCTAACGACGTCGATCAGGGTTTCCACCATCACCTACGTTAGTGGCTCCAACCCCCACTTCTCCTCCTCCGCCTCCTCCTGCAATTCCACCTCCGAATTATCCACGTGCAGCACCAGTCAGCCATCAGTCGGTAGCTAGAAGCAGTGTAGCATTGCAGTGGGGAAGCGGCAACAGGCCGTGCTGAAGCTGATATGCCTAGGGGACAAACAGCACACCGCCGCAGAGCTGTGGCAGGGGATTAGAGACCAGACTGAGCTGGGACTCTCGCCACGCAACCTAGAACCAGTCATGGTTGTGTCTGATAATGGCCATTACTTGGTGGCGGCTTTGAAGCATGGCAAGCTCACACACACCACTTGCCTATCCAACGTCTTAAACTTAGTGGTTCAGCGGTTTCTCAAAACCTACCCCAATTTGCCTGAGCTACTGGTGAAGGTGTGCAAGGTGTGTGCACATTTCCGCAAGTCATCGACAGCTTCAGACGGTTTGTCAACGCTGCAACAGCGCTGGAAATTGCCAGCTCACTGGCTGTTGTGCGACATGAGCACATGCTGGAACTCGACGTTCCACATGTTGGCCAGGATTTGTGAGCAGCAGAGGGCAGTAGTGGAATACCAGCTGCAACATGGTCATCGCCTATCCAGTCAGCTTCCTCTATTCACAAGCGAAGAGTAGGCATGGATGTTTGACATCTGTGAGGTTTTAAACAACTTTGAGGAATCAACACAGATGATGAGCTGCGATAACGCTATTATCAGAGTAACCATTCCACTTCTGTGTCTACTCAAATGCTCGCTGCTCACAATTAAGGATGACGCTTTGCATGTGGAAGAAGTGGAAATGGGGGAAGATAGCCAGTCCACCCTCAGTTCGTCTTCTCAGCGCAAATTGGACGATGAAGAGGAGGAGCAGGAGACGGTTGCGTCTGCTACAGAGGGTAGTACCCATGGAAGTTTAATTCCATCTGTTCTGCGTGGGTGGGCAGAAGAGGAGGAAGAGGATGAGGAGATTGAGAGTCAACCTCCTGATGACAATAGTGAAGTCTGTTCGGTACTCTGGCACACATGGCTGACTTCATGTTAGACTGCCTTTCCCATGACCAGCGCGTTATATGCATTTTAGACAACACGGATTACTGGTTGTTCACCCTTCTGCACCCCCGCTACAAAGAGAACGTCTCATCTCTTATTCCTCTGGTGGAGAGGATGAGCAAAACGGTGCAATACCAGAAGGTCCTTATTGAAAAATTGCTCCAAAAGTTTCCATATAACAACACTGTGTCCGTAGTTCCTTGGGCAGTTCCTTGAGGAGGGGAGACAAGGGGAACACACAGCAGTTCCAACAGAGGCAGCGCAACACTCTCCAAGGCCTGGGACAGTTTCATGGCACCCAAATAGCACCCTCACCGTGATGCGCGGCCTAGTGTCACAAGGAGGGAAATGTTTGGAAGATGGTGAAGGAGTACATAGCAGACCGTATCAGTGTCCTCAATGATCCCTCAGTGCCTTACAACTACTGGGTGTCCAAGCTGGACACGTGGCACAAACTGGCGTTCTATGCCTTGGAAGAGCTGGCCTACCATGCCGCCAGCGTTTTGTCCGACTGGGTATTTAGTGCTGCTGGTGGCATTATAACAGATAAGCGTATCCGCCTGTCAATTGAAAATGCTGACAGGTTGACTATTATAAAAATGAACAAGGCCTGGATTGACCCTGACTTCTCGACACCACCAAACGAAAGCTAATAAACATAAAGGCACTTTAAATGTGTTGTTTTTCATGTAGTTAATAGTAGTAATAAGCGTCAGGGGCAATATTAGAATTTGTTATATTTCGCAAATATTTGGGCGAATATTCGCCATATATTTGAGAATTTTAGAATTCGTTATCTCCAGTCATTATTTTCCCGATTGCGGCAATTGAAAAATTTGCGATAAAATTTGCATTACGAAAATTCGCAATCAACACTACTTCTAAAGTCAAAGATACTGCAGCCTTCTCATTGGCCCACAGGCTAGAAGCAGGGAGGGATCATGGGTACTGATTTTAAAAAAAAATCTAATATCAAATTTACAGTCCTGATCAAAAGTTTAATACCACTTGAAAAATGGCAAAAAATCATATTTAGCATGGCTGGATCTTAACAAGGTTCCAAGTAGAGCTTCAACATTCAACAAGAAGAAATGGGAGTGAGACAAAACATTTTTTGAGCATTTAATTTAATGAAAACAACAAATAAACTGAAACAGGCTTTTTTTCAGCTGATCAAAAGTTTAGGACCACACCTCCAAAAAAAAACTAAACCCCCCCAAAACAGAAATCCAACTTCCAAACATGAACGTAGTAATCAGTAGCTCCGCCGTTATTGTTTATCACTTCAAAAATTCGTTTCGGCATGCTTGATGCAAGCATTTCCATGAGGTGAGTGGGAAAATTTCTGTCTGGAACTGTTGTCCATTTTTGTAAACTTCCCTTGCCATCCATCCCCAAAGGTTCTCAATTGGATTTAGATCAGGGGAACACGCAAGATGGGCCAAAAGAGTGATGTTATTCTCCTGGAAGAAGTCCCTTGTCCTGCGGGCATTGTGTACTGTATCATTGTCCTGTTGAAAAACCCAGTCGTTACCATACAGACGAGGGCCCTCAGTCATGAGGAATGCTCTCTGCAACATCTGGACATAGTCAGCGGCCGTTTGACGCCCCTGCACTTCCTGAAGCTCCATTGTTCCACTGAAGGAAAAAGCACCCCAGACCATTATGGTGCCCCCTCCACTGTGGTGCGTAGAAAACATCTCAGGTGGGATCTGCTTGTCATGCCTGTAACATTGGAAACCATCAGGAAAATCAAGGTAAAAAAAATTCTCATCAGAGAATAAAACTTTCTTCCACCTTTGAATGTCCCATGTTTGGTGCTCTCTTGCAAAGTCCAAACGAGCAGTTCTGTGGCGTTCAAGGAGACAAGGTCTTTGAAGACATTTTTAGTTTTTGAAGCCCTTCAGTCTCAGATGCCGTCTGATGGTTATGGGGCTGCAGTCAGCACCAGTAAGGGCCTTAATTTGGGTCGAGGATCGTCCAGTGTCTTGACGGACAGCCAATTGGATCCTCCGGCTCAGTGCTGATGAAATTTTTTGGGTTTTCCACTTTACTTTTTTGTTCCATAACCCTCAGGATCATTTAAGAAATTCCAAATGACTGTCTTACTGCGTCCCACCTCAGCAGCGATGGCGCGCTGTGAGAGACCCTGCTTATGCAGTTCAACAACCCGACCACGTTCAAAAAGGGAGAGTTTTTTTGCCTTTGCCATCACAACGTGTGACTACCTGACAGAAAATGACAATGAATCCACATCTTTGCACAGATTTGGCCTTTTAAAGGCACGTGGTCCTAAAATTTGGATCAGCTGAAAAACGTTATTTTCTATTTATTGAATGCTCAAAAAATGTTTTGTCTCACTCTCATTTCTTCTTGTTGCATGTTGAAGCTCTACTTGGAACCTTGTTAAGATCCAACAATGTAAAATATGAGGGCCTACAACCTTTTACAGGGCAGCTCACCTGTAGGCCCTCTCATATAATGTTTTACAGAGTCAGCTCACCTGCAGGCCCTCGCATATAATGTTTTACAGAGTCAGCTCACCTGCAGGCCCTCGCATATAATGTTTTACAGGGTCAGCTCACCTGCATGCCTTTACCTACAACCTTTTAGAGGGTCAGCTCACCAGCAACACCCTATTACAGCCCTACATATGAGTATATACCCAGCATGTTTATATACACTGTTGGAAACATAAAGATGACCTGAATTATTGCGACCCCCGATGCATTTCCTCCGCAAATTGCGGCTCATCAGGAGGTGATCACTGAACAAATTATATAGTAGGGATAATTCAATTGATCGAAAAAGGGTTACTTAGCTCTCCGAGGTCATTTTTGGAGTTGAAATGAAGCAAAACATGCCAGTCGATATAAAGGGCCAGAAGTAATATATTTAGAAAGAATGTATCATGATCAGATTGCACAACTTAATAGTGGACTAATATCACACAGAGCTGTACTTACTTGCATGGAGGAACCCACAGGACCTGACCCATTGATATTCAGTGGAGCTAGACTAGCTAGTGACAGACGCCGGTGCTCAGAAATGTAAGCACAGGCGCCACTCGTAGCTTCCGGACGCCTGTCGGGGGGTAATAATTTAATTAAGAAGTATTAATTATGGTCATAAAAATAATTAACCATAAAAAATAAAAAAAATATTAAATTTGTCATAAATTCTTAAAATCATGACCTGGTGAATTGTAGACAACCTAATTGATACAATTCACATCTGAGTCCAACTATTTCCTCAGATAAATAAGTTATTTTTGACGTGAGATGACGTTAATGATAAAATGTAGTTCTTCATTATACAATAATACACAGGTATTATAAAAAAAATATGCAGATTTATTGGTTACAAGGTTATAAACATATATAAGTAAATAAACACAATGATTCATGCAAATGAATATATATAGCGTTAATATAAAGCATTACAAGATTAACAATACATGTGAGTGGAAATAACTTTTCACATTATAATCAAGCTATTATTAGGTTAGGATATCAAAGTAGGAACATAAGTTATATACATCACTTCCGTTCAGAGAAAACCTCATGATATCAAGATGGGCATGTCTAATCCTAGACATCATTATAGAATGCTAAATACATTCTGCCCCCCCCCCTAACCAACTACACATCACATGACTTCAAGATGGGCAAATCCATTCAAGGATATAACTTAGAAGAGACAATTATATCCTTCCGCCCCATCCTGGACTATTTTCACATATATGACTTTGGTAAGACTATTAAGACAAATAACAGGGATCTAGGATCTTAAATGGGAAGGACTTGAAACAAGTCTTTCCTGTGGGAATCCATAACTTAGCTTGGCGAAGAATGTTCTATCAAAAAAAATATATATATATATATATACAGTACAGACCAAAAGTTTGGACACACCTTCTCATTCAAAGAGTTTTCTTTATTTTCATGACTATGAAAATTGTAGATTCACACTGAAGGCATCAAAACTATGAATTAACACATGTGGAATTATATACATAACAAACAAGTGTGAAACAACTGAAAATATGTCATATTCTAGGTTCTTCAAAGTAGCCACCTTTTGCTTTGATTACTGCTTTGCACACTCTTGGCATTCTCTTGATGAGCTTCAAGAGGTAGTCCCCTGAAATGGTTTTCACTTCACAGGTGTGCCCTGTCAGGTTTAATAAGTGGGATTTCTTGCCTTATAAATGGGTTTGGGACCATCAGTTGTGTTGAGGAGAAGTCAGGTGGATACACAGCTGATAGTCCTACTGAATAGACTGTTAGAATTTGTATTATGGCAAGAAAAAAGCAGCTAAGTAAAGAAAAATGAGTGGCCATCATTACTTTAAGAAATTAGGTAGGTCAGTCAGCCGAAAAATTGGGAAAACTTTGAAAGTAAGGGCTATTTGACCATGAAGGAGAGTGATGGGGTGCTGCGCCAGATGACCTGGCCTCCACAGTCACCGGACCTGAACCCAATCGAGATGGTTTGGGGTGAGCTGGACCGCAGAGTGAAGGCAAAAGGGCCAACAAGTGCTAAGCATCTCTGGGAACTCCTTCAAGACTGTTGGAAGACCATTTCAGGGGACTACCTCTTGAAGCTCATCAAGAGAATGCCAAGAGTGTGCAAAGCAGTAATCAAAGCAAAAGGTGGCTACTTTTAAGAACCTAGAACATGACATATTTTCAGTTGTTTCACACTTGTTTGTTATGTATATAATTCCACATGTGTTAATTCATAGTTTTAATGCCTTCATAGTCATGAAAATAAAGAAAACTCTTTGAATGAAAAGGTGTGTCCGAACTTTTGGTCTGTACTGTATATATATATATATATATATATATATATATAAAAGCAATTATTTAATGCTTTGCTAGATTATGAGTCTAGATTCTTCTGCAGGTAGAATGAAGCCTCACAATATCCTAAGACTACATCTCAATACGGAGATGATCAATTAATTTAATAATTTATTTATTCGCCAATCTAGATGGTATAATTTCACCCACACTATCAAATTAGTCTTAATAAAATGAAATATCATTTTCTGTGTCGCTTACCAAGTCCTAGTAGGAATCTCACTTCTGCTCCTAGGAAAGCTGGGTGGTCCATCATAGCACATCTTACCATGGCTTTCATCTTGATAGACCCCTCTAGAGAGCTCAACTTCTCTCTTCTCTCTCTTTTTCTCCTTTTCTCCTACCTCTTCTACCTTCTGTCTATGGTTTATGATCACAAACTTATCAGTTAGACACACCTTCCTAGTTTGGAACTTTCCAATCATTGTCGGATGGGCGTGACCATTGATAAAAAATGTGACATCATAACCTTACCCAGAATGCACTTTTGCTACTGTTGTAATGTCACCTACTCATACCTAGATGGCACTGCTATATAAGCTATTTGCATCATAGTATAAAGGGTTAACTTATGTAAGTCTGATTAAAACGTATTCTATATATTTTGACCTTATAAGCTTTAATTCAAAGCTATAGGGATTAATTCTGACACTTGTAGCAATTAGAGACAGACCTCTAGGCGTCTCTCTGAATGTTTCTCACACTGTTGATTTATGGATCATGATAGTATGAATGGCTTTGTTTTCTCACAGAGATATCAGTACCTCCTGTCACACCAAAGATGTGATTAATTGTTACAAAACACACATCTTTACAGACACTCTTTTAGAGACGAATATTATCCTAATGAGAAATATATATATAATATACTGGATACATGTTGTCTTCGTAACATATAACAATATAATATAAACATATATATATATATATATATATATATATATATGTCCTACTGATTGTCTTATGCTAAGGACTAACTAAGGCTCATTAAATGAATACATGAATATTATATATTTTGCTTCATTAATAAATGCCTAATTGTATAGGTAATTATCACCAGCTGCATAGAGCTTATCTTTATCTCCCGTCATAAATTTATAAGTAGACAAGGAGGATTCTTCTCAGAGTGGTACATTCATGAGAAGAATAACACTAAAAAGTAGAGACCTTTGTATGACCTTACTTTGGCCTACTCAAGACATACAAGATTGTAAATATAGTCGAGCATGGCTCTTAAAGGAAATGACTAGAATAAATTGGATATCAATGCATTTACCTATGAAAAGGCACAACACGCCGGAGAGAGAACTTCCGGCCAATTGGAACACATAGATGGAACGCATGTACGTAACTTCCGGTATTTAGAGCGCAAGTGTGGAATGCATCGCTCCGATTATGCGGAAGAGAATGCACAAGAGATGAAAAGAAGAAGCCCACTATGAATATGTACTCTGCGCTCTAGGTTGATGCATATAATCAACCCCAGAAATCCATTTATAGGTATATAACAATGATACACCTAATACAAAAACACTGTCACTAGCTGACATTATTGAAAGGGGAGAAAATCATATAGAAATAGGAGGATAATTACACAATAGTGAGAGGGGCCCCATATTATAATGAGGTACTACCAAGTCACTAATAACTAGAGAGAGGAACCCAGATAGAAGGGGTCACGATTAGAGTTGAGCGAACCCGAACTGTAAAGTTCGGGTTCGTACCAAAATTTTAGGTTTTCAGCACCCGGACCCGAACCCGAACATTTACGTAAAGGTTTGGGTTTGGTGTTCGGCGATTTTTATGGCGCTTTTTGAAAGTCTGCAAAGCAACCAATCAACAAGCGTCATACTACTTGCCCAAAATGGGCATCACAGCCATGCCTACTATTGGCACTGCTGTGATTGGCCAACTGCAGCATGTGACCCAGCCTCTATTTAAGCTGGAGTCACGTAGCGCCGCCCGTCACTCTGCTCGGATTAGTGTAGGGAGAGGCTGCAGCTGCTGTGAGGGAGAGATCAGGGAGAAATCTTATCAAGAACTGGTTTATGTACTTAGCGATCTACAGAAAAAGTGTTTTGTGGGTGCAGTGCACAATTTTTTTAAGCCTGCCCTGAGCCAACTACTGCTGAAAACAAACTTTTTTTTTCTTCAGTTAGTCAATATCAATACATGATCAGCAGCGATTTTATGCAACGATAGTGCACCAGCACAGGCTATCTGCAAGTCCAGAAATACAGCTTTGGCATACTGGGGTGAAAAAACCCTCCAATATACTGCACATCTGGGATTACACATGCATAAGTGACTGTCACATTTAGGACAGAAATACAGCTTTTTGGTTAGCGTGAAAAAACCCTCTAATATACTGCACATCTGGGATTACACGTGCATAAGTCACTGTCACATTTAGGACAGAAATACAGCTTTTTAGTTAGGGTGAAAAAACCATCTAATATACTGCACATCTGGGATTACACGTGCATAAGTCACTGTCACATTTAGGCCATAAATACAGCTTTGGCATACTGGGGTAAAAAAAGCCTCTCATATACTGCACATCTGGGATTACACGAGCATAAGTGACTGTCACATTTAGGACAGAAATACAGCTTTTTGGTTAGGGTGAAAAAACCCTCTAATTTACTGCACATCTGTGATTACACGTGCATAAGTCACTGTCACATTTAGGACAGAAATACAGCTTTTTGGTTAGGGTGAAAAAACCCTCTAATATACTGAACATCTGGGATTACACATGCATAAGTCACTGTCACATTTAGGTCAGAAATATGGCTTTGTCATACTGGGGTGAAAAAAGCCTCTAATATACTGCACATCTGTGATTACACATGCATAAGTCACTGTCACATTTAGGACAGAAATACGGTTTTGGCATACTGTGGTGAAAAAAGCCTCTAATATACTGCACATCTGTGATTACACATGCATAAGTCACTGTCACATTTACGACAGAAATACGGTTTTGGCATACTGGGGTGAAAAAAGCCTCTCATATACTGCACATCTAGGATTACACGTGCATAAGTGACTGTCACATTTAGGACAGAAATACAGCTTTTTGGTTAGGGTGAAAAAACTCTCTAATATACTGCACATCTGGTATTACACGTGCATAAGTAGACAAGGAGGATTCTTCTCAGAGTGGTACATTCATGAGAAGAATAACACTAAAAAGTAGAGACCTTTGTATGACCTTACTTTGGCCTACTCAAGACATACAAGATTGTAAATATAGTCGAGCATGGCTCTTAAAGGAAATGACTAGAATAAATTGGATATCAATGCATTTACCTATGAAAAGGCACAACACGCCGGAGAGAGAACTTCCGGCCAATTGAAACACATAGATGGAACGCATGTACGTAACTTCCGGTATTTAGAGCGCAAGTGTGGAATGCATCGCTCCGATTATGCGGAAGAGAATGCACAAGAGATGAAAAGAAGACGCCCAATATGAATATGTACTCTGCGCTCTAGGTTGATGCATATAATCAACCCCAGAAATCCATTTATAGGTATATAACAATGATACACCTAATACAAAAACACTGTCACTAGCTGACATTATTGAAAGGGGAGAAAATCATATAGAAATAGGAGGATAATTACACAATAGTGAGAGGGGCCCCATATTACAATGAGGTACTACCAAGTCACTAATAACTAGAGAGAGGAACCCAGATAGAAGGGGTCACGATTAGAGTTGAGCGAACCCGAACTGTAAAGTTCGGGTTCGTACCAAAATTTTAGGTTTTCAGCACCCGGACCCGAACCCGAACATTTACGTAAAGGTTCGGGTTTGGTGTTCGGCGATTTTTATGGCGCTTTTTGAAAGTCTGCAAAGCAACCAATCAACAAGCGTCATACTACTTGCCCAAAATGGGCATCACAGCCATGCCTACTATTGGCACTGCTGTGATTGGCCAACTGCAGCATGTGACCCAGCCTCTATTTAAGCTGGAGTCACGTAGCGCCGCCCGTCACTCTGCTCGGATTAGTGTAGGGAGAGGCTGCAGCTGCTGTGAGGGAGAGATCAGGGAGAAATCTTATCAAGAACTGGTTTATGTACTTAGCGATCTACAGAAAAAGTGTTTTGTGGGTGCAGTGCACAATTTTTTTAAGCCTGCACTGAGCCAACTACTGCTGAAAACAAACTTTTTTTTCTTCAGTTAGTCAATATCAATACATGATCAGCAGCGATTTTATGCAACGATAGTGCACCAGCACAGGCTATCTGCAAGTCCAGAAATACAGCTTTGGCATACTGGGGTGAAAAAACCCTCCAATATACTGCACATCTGGGATGACACATGCATAAGTGACTGTCACATTTAGGACAGAAATACAGCTTTTTGGTTAGCGTGAAAAAACCCTCTAATATACTGCACATCTGGGATTACACGTGCATAAGTCACTGCCACATTTAGGACAGAAATACAGCTTTTTAGTTAGGGTGAAAAAACCATCTAATATACTGCACATCTGGGATTACACGTGCATAAGTCACTGTCACATTTAGGCCATAAATACAGCTTTGGCATACTGGGGTAAAAAAAGCCTCTCATATACTGCACATCTGGGATTACACGAGCATAAGTGACTGTCACATTTAGGACAGAAATACAGCTTTTTGGTTAGGGTGAAAAAACCCTCTAATTTACTGCACATCTGTGATTACACGTGCATAAGTCACTGTCACATTTAGGACAGAAATACAGCTTTTTGGTTAGGGTGAAAAAACCCTCTAATATACTGAACATCTGGGATTACACATGCATAAGTCACTGTCACATTTAGGTCAGAAATACGGCTTTGTCATACTGGGGTGAAAAAAGCCTCTAATATACTGCACATCTGTGATTACACATGCATAAGTCACTGTCACATTTAGGACAGAAATACGGTTTTGGCATACTGTGGTGAAAAAAGCCTCTAATATACTGCACATCTGTGATTACACATGCATAAGTCACTGTCACATTTAGGACAGAAATACGGTTTTGGCATACTGGGGTGAAAAAAGCCTCTCATATACTGCACATCTGGGATTACACGTGCATAAGTGACTGTCACATTTAGGACAGAAATACAGCTTTTTGGTTAGGGTGAAAAAACTCTCTAATATACTGCACATCTGGTATTACACGTGCATAAGTCATTGTCACATTTAGGACAGAAATACAGCTTTTTGGTTAGGGTGAAAAAACCCTCTAATATACTGCACATCTGGTATTACACGTGCATAAGTCATTGTCACATTTAGGACAGAAATATAGCTTTTAGATTATGGTGAAAAAACCCTCTAATATACTGCACATCTGTGATTACACGTGCATAAGTGACTGTCACATTTAGGACAGAAATACAGCTTTTTGGTTAGGGTGAAAAAACCCTCTAATATACTACACATCTGGTATTACACGTGCATAAGTCATTGTCACATTTAGGACAGAAATACAGCTTTTTGGTTAGGGTGAAAAAACCCTCTAATATACTGCACATCTGGTATTACACGTGCATAAGTCATTGTCACATTTAGGACAGAAATACAGCTTTTAGATTATGGTGAAAAAACCCTCTAATATACTGCACATCTGTGATTACACGTGCATAAGTCACTGTCACATTTAGGACAGAAATACAGCTTTTTGGTTAGGGTGAAAAAACCCTCTAATATACTGCACATCTGGGATTACACATGCATAAGTCACTGTCACATTTAGGACAGAAATACAGCTTTTTGGTTAGGGTGAAAAAACCCTATAATATACTGCACATCTGGGATTACATGTGCATAAGTCACTGTCACATTTAGGACAGAAATATAGCTTTTTGGTTAGGGTGAAAAAAGCCTCTAATATACTGCACATCTGGGATTACACGTGCATAAATCACTGTCACATTTAGGACAGAAATACGGCTTTGGCATACTGGGGTGAAAAAACCCTCTAATATACTGCACATCTGGGATTAGACAAGCATCAGTGACTGTCACATTTAGACCAGAAATACGGCTTTTTGGTTACTGGGGTGAAAAAACCCTCTGATATACTGCACATCTCGGATAAGATGTGCATAAGTGAGTGTCACATTTAGGCCACAAGTACCGCTGTCATATAGAGTAAAAAAAAATAATATATAGAGTGCAATACCCTACATCAGGGTTTATATTGGCGGTAAATTATTTTTATCATACTTAACCACTTTTTACTTTGCTTTGTGAATGCTAACTATGAGGCAAACATCTAATAAGGGACGCAGTCATGGTCATGGTGGTGGTGTTGGTGGAGCCTCTGGTGCAGGGAAAAGACGTGGCCGTTCTGCCACAGCTACAGGTCCTACTGAACCTACTACCTCAGATCCCAGTAGCCGCCAGAATCTACAGAGATATTTGGTCGGGCCTAATGCCGTTCTAAGGATGGTAAGGCCTGAGCAAGTACAGGCGCTAGTCAATTGGGTGTCCGACAGTGGATCCAGCACATTCACATTATCTCCCACCCAGTCTTCTGCAGAAAGTGCACAGGTGGCGCCTGAAACCCATGCCCATCAGTCTGTCACATCACCCCCGTGCATATCGGGGAACCTGTCTGAGCCTCAAGTCATGCAGCAGTCTCTTATGCTGTTTGAAGACTCTGCTGGCAGGGTTTCCCAAGGGCATCCACCTAGCCCTTCCCCAGTGGAGAAAGACATAGAATGCACTGACGCACAACCACTTATGTTTCCTGATGAGGACATGGGAATACCACCTCAGCACGTCTCTGATGATGACAAAACACAGGTGCCAACTCCTGTGTCTTTCTGCAGTGTGCAGACCGAAAAGGAGGTCAGGGAGAAAGACTGGGTGGAAGACAATGCAGGTTACGATGAGGTCCTAGACCCCACATGGAATGAAGGTTGTGCCACTAACTTTCAGAGTTCGGAGGAAGAGGCATCGGTGAGACCGAGCCAACAGCGTAGCAAAAGCGGGAGCAGGGTGCAAAAGCAGAGCAGCCGTCGCCAAAACAGTTTGCCTGCTACTGGCCACCGTCAACAGGGACCGAGCACACCAAAGGCAGCTTCAAGGAGTTCCCTGGCATGGCACTTCTTCACACAATGTGCTGACGACAAGACCCGAGTGGTTTGCACGCTGTGCCATCAGAGCCTGAAGCAGGGCATTAACGTTCTGAACCTTAGCACAACCTGCATGACCAGGCATCTACAAACCAGATTCCAAAAAAGTTGGGACACTATACAAATCGTGAATAAAAACTGAATGCAATGATGTGGAGGTGCCAACTTCTAATATTTTATTCAGAATAGAACCTAAATCACGGAACAAAAGTTTAAACTGAGAAAATGTACCATTTTAAGGGAAAAATATGTTGAATCAGAATTTCATGGTGTCAACAAATCCCCAAAAAGTTGGGACAAGGCCATTTTCACCACTGTGTGGCATCTCCCCTTCTTCTTACAACACTCAACAGACGTCTGGGGACCGAGGAGACCAGTTTCTCAATTTTAGAAATAGGAATGCTCTCCCATTCTTGTCTAATACAGGCCTCTAACTGTTCAATCGTCTTGGGCCTTCTTTGTTGCACCTTCCTCTTTATGATGCGCCAAATGTTCTCTATAGGTGAAAGATCTGGACTGCAGACTGGCCATTTCAGTACCCGGATCCTTCTCCTACGCAGCCATGATGTTGCAGAATGTGGTCTGGCATTATCTTGTGAAAAATGCAGGGTCTTCCCTGAAAGAGATGACGTCTGGATGGGAGCATATGTTGTCTTAGAACCTGAATATATTTTTCTGCATTGATGGTGCCTTTCCAGACATGCAAGCTGCCCATGCCACACGCACTCATGCAACCCCATACCATCAGAGATGCAGGCTTCTGAACTGAGCGTTGATAACAACTTGGGTTGTCCTTGTCCTCTTTGGTCCGGATGACATGGCGTCCCAGATTTCCAAAAAGAACTTTGAATCATGACTCGTCTGACCACAGAACAGTCTTCCATTTTGCCACACTCCATTTTAAATGATCCCTGACCCAATGAAAACGCCTGAGCTTGTGGATCTTGCTTAGAAATGGCTTCTTCTTTGCACTGTAGAGTTTCAGCTGGCAACGGCGGATGGCACGGTGGATTGTGTTCACTGACAATGGTTTCTGGAAGTATTCCTGAGCCCATTCTGTGATTTCCTTTACAGTAGCATTCCTGTTTGTGGTGCAGTGTCGTTTAAGGGCCCGGAGATCACGGGCATCCAGTATGGTTTTACGGCCTTGACCCTTACGCACAGAGATTGTTCCAGATTCTCTGAATCTTCGGATGATGTTATGCACAGTTGATGATGATAGATGCAAAGTCTTTGCAATTTTTCGCTGAGTAACACCTTTCTGATATTGCTCCACTATCTTTCTGCGCAACATTGTGGGAATTGATGATCCTCTACCCATCTTGGCTTCTGAGAGACACTGCCACTCTGAGAAGCTCTTTTTATACCAAATCATGTTGCCAATTGACCTAATTAGTGTTAATTAGTCTTCCAGCTCTTCGTTATGCTCAAATTTACTTTTTCCAGCCTCTTATTGCTACTTGTCCCAACTTTTTTGGAATCCGGTTTGTACATGCGAGACACGGGCTGAAGTGGAGTAAGCACCTTCAAAACCAAGAAAGGGCTCAGGCCCCTCCTGCTCCTTCTTCTGCTGCTGCCTCGGCCTCTTCCTCCACCTCTGGAGGAATGTTGGTACCTGCCGCCCAGCAAACAGAGGATGTGCCACCAACAATACCGCCTCCGTCACCAAGCATCTCCACCATGTCACACAGAAGCGTTCAGCTCTCCATCTCACAAACCTTTGAGAGAAAGCGTAAATTCCCACCTAGCCACCCTCGATCCCTGGCCCTGAATGCCAGCATTTCTAAACTAATGGCCTTTGAAATGCTGTCATTCAGGCTGGTGGAGACGGACAGCTTCAAACAGCTCATGTCGCTTGCTGTCCCACAGTACGTCGTTCCCATCCGTGCCCTCCCTGCACAACCAAGTATCGGATAAAATCAAGTGTGCACTGCACCACGCCATCTGTCGCAAGGTCTACCTAACCACATATACGTGGACCAGTTAGCATGGCCAGGGACGCTATATCTCCCTAACTGCACACTGGGTAAATGTAGTGGCGGCTGGGCCCCAGGCGGAGAGCTCTTTGGCACACGTCCTTCCGCCGCCAAGGATCGCAGGGCATCATTCTTTGCCTCAGCCAGGGGTAAACGTCAGCAGGCCGTTCTGAAACTGATGTGTTTGGGGGACAGGCCCCACACCACTCAGGAGTTGTGGCGGGGTATAGAACAACAGACCGATGAGTGGTTGCTGCCAGTGATCCTCAAGCCCGGCCTGGTGGTGTGCGATAATGGGCGAAATCTCGTTGCAGCTCTGGGACTAGCCGGTTTGACGCACATCCCTTGCCTGGCTCATGTGCAGAATTTGGTGGTGCAAAAATTCATTCACAACTACCCCGACATGTCAGAGCTTCTGCATAAAGTGCAGGCCGTCTGTGCGCGCTTCCGGCGTTCTCATCCTGCCGCCGCTCGGCTGTCTGCTCTACAGCGTAACTTCGGCCTTCCCGCTCACCGCCTCATATGCGATGTGCCCACCAGGTGGGACTCTACCTTGCACATGCTGGAGAGACTGTGCGAGCAGCAGCAGGCCATAGTGGAGTTTCAGCTGCAGCACGCACGAGTGAGTCACACTGTGGAACAGCACCACTTCACCACCAATGACTGGGCCTCCATGCGAGACCTGTGTGCCCTGTTGCACTGTTTCAAGTACTCCACCAACATGGCCAGTGGCGATGACGCCGTTATCAGCGTTACAATACCACTTCTATGTCTCCTTGAGAAAACACTTAAGCGATGATGGAAGAGGATGTGGCCCAGGACGAGGAGGAGGAAGAGGGGTCATCTCTAACACTTTCAGGCCAAACTTTTAGAAGTGGCTCAGAAAGAGGATTTTTGCAACAGCAGAGGCCAGGTACAAATTTGGCTAGCCAGGGCCCTCTACTGGAGGATGAGGAGGAGGATGAGGAGGAGGAGGATGGGGATGAAGCATGTTCACAGCGGGGTGGCATCCAACGCAGCTCAGGCCCATCACTGGTGCGTGGCTGGGGGGATACAGAGGACACAGACGATACGCCTCCCACAGAGGACAGCTTGTCCTTACATCTGGGCAGCCTGGCACACATGAGCGACTACATGCTGCAGTGCCTGCACAACGACTGCAGAGTTGCCCACATTTTAACGTGTGCTGACTACTGGGTGGCCACCCTGCTGGATCCCCGTTAAAAAGACAATGTGCCGTCCTTAATTCCCTCACTGGAGCGTGATCGGAAGATGCGCGACTACATGCGCACGCTGGTAGACGCGCTCCTGAGAGCATTCCCAACTGACGCCGGGGGACAAGTAGAAGCACAAGGCGGAGGCAGGGGAGGAGGAACATGTCGCTAACGCAGCTGTGTCAGCGTAAGCACCTCAGAAGGCAGGGTTAGCATGGCCAACATGTGGAAAAGCTTTGTCACCTCGCCGCAACAACCGGCCCCAACTGCTGATATGGAGCGTGTTAGCAGGAGGCAGCATTTGAACAACATGGTGGAACAGTACCTGTGCACACGACTACACGTACTGACTGATGGTTCTGCCCCATTCAACTTCTGGGTCTCCAAATTGTCCACATGGCCAGAGCTTGCCCTGTATGCCTTGGAGATGCTGGCCTTTAGCACGGCAGGAGGCATCATTACAGACAGACACAGCCGCCTGTCCACAGCCAACGTGGACAAGCTCACGTTCATTAAAATGAACGAGGCTTGGATCCCACAAGACTTGTCTGTACCTTGTGCAGAATAAACATTTATACCACCATCAAACATACATTCTTGTACTCAAGTCAAGTGCAATGATTCTTTGTTTTCTTTTCTTTTTTTTTATTTGTCCCAATATTTTGGGGGCTACCTACCCCAATAAAAAATAAAAATAAACATTGTTGGCTACCTGTTCCTCCTCCATTGCTGCCTCCACCTACAACACCACATTCACCGCCTCCTCAACCTCCGACTCCATATCCACCTCCTTCTCTGAGTTGCAGGTTAATAATTTGTAATTTTTTATTATTTTATTTCATTTTAAGTTATTTCCCTATCCACATTTGTTTGCAGAGCAGTTGCCATGCTCTTAAGCACATTTTACTGCCTTTTACATCCCTCTAGTCTTTTCAAGGACTATTTTAGAGCCATTTTAATTTAAAAAAGTGCCAATTTTAGTACCCTAAATTGAAAAAAGGTAAAGGTTTTTGTTTGTAATATGGAAAGCTCAATGTCTTATCAGTGTGGAGTAGGTGCTCTAGTCAAGACTGATCACCCTATCAGAAGCAACAGATAAACAAAGTAAATAGAATAAGACTGGCACTCAAACATATGTGGACCACATGGAGTATTGACAATTTATTGGATATATGATCTGTTGGACGGTCTCAAATAAATTGCTGAATACACATATAAAATATAAAATACAATGATATAAAAATATAGAATCTAAAAGGATTCAGAGCTTATAAAAGAACGATATATACCGTATATACTCGAGTATAAGCCGACCCGAGTATAAGCCGAGGCCCCTTATTTTACCCCCAAAAAATGGGAAAAATTATTGACTCGAGTATAAGACTAGGGTGGGAAATGCAGCTATAATGCAGAGTGTATGTGTATATAATGCACACACTCTACATTATATACACACATCTGCAAGAGGGTGACTCAGATTGATGGGAGTCTGACTCTGACTCCCTGTATTTAATGCAGAGTGTGTGCATTATATACACACACACTCTGCATTAAATACAGGGAGCCATCCACAGATCTCCCCCCTAAACAGTGCCATCCACAGATCTCCCCCCTAAACAGAGCAATCCACAGATCTCCCCCCTAAACAGTGCCATCCACAGATCCCCCCTAAACAGTGCCATCCACAGATCCCCCCTCCCCTAAACAGTGCCATCATGGCACTGTTTAGGGGAGGGGGGATCTGTGGATGGCACTGTTTAGGGGGGATCTGTGGATGGCACTGTTTAGGGGGGAGATCTGTGGATGGCACTGTTTAGGGGGGAGATCTGTGGATGGCACTGCCATCCACAGATCCCCCTACAGTGCCATCCACAGATCCCCCTCCCCAACGCTCACAGCAGTATATTTATAAAATAATTAGTAACTACTTTAACTTTAATCATTGCTCATTGCTGATCTCTTTACTCTGATTATTTGGATATCTTACTTTGTTTTAGCTCCGGTAATAGCAGGCAGTGCGGGCGGGCGGCGCTCACTCACTGACGTCACGCGCCTGCTTCTCCCACTAGGCGGCCCAGGTGCGTGACGTCAGTGAGTGAGCGCCGCCCCCCGCACTGCCTGCTATTACCGGAGCTAAAACAAAGTAAGATATCTAAATAAATAATCCAGGGCTTTACTCATTATCTCCTGGGGGGCCCCGTGGGCCCCCCTGACTAAGGGGCCCGGTCGCAATTGCGACCGCTGCGACCCCTATAGCTACGCCACTGTTGGTCTGTATTATGGCAATGTAAGTTGCCATAATACAGACCTAGACTCGAGTATAAGACGAGGGGGCTTTTTGAGCACAAAAATATGTGCCAAAAAACTTGTCTTATACTCGAGTATATACGCTATGTAGCACAAGATAATATATGCTGGTGGCATGAATACACAATAATTATGTGTCTACAAATAGGAGAGAGGTAACGATGACTGTATCCCTCTCTTTGAACGCATGTAAAGTCCCTTAATAAATGATGATTAAGCACGCATAAATAGCGCAAACCAGTGAACTTGAAAGTCAGTCCAGATATTCAACTTGGCGATGGTTATTTCCAAAATACACGGATGGGGTTAAGTAAGTCCAGTCAAGCAAGGATAGACTTGGTTAGTTTGGTCAGATGTATAACTGGTTAATAGGAAATAGTAGAAGAAGATTTCAGTGCTGATATTGTATAAAGCGGTACTTGTCGTCTTACCGGTAATGTATTCTCCAAGGCCGGTGACTGTGAATTGCGTACCACATCAGACACTGCTACTACTCACCATACCGACCGTCTCAGTGGTAGCTTGCCGGCGTCTTCACTTGCCGCTGGCCGTCACGTGATCTGGATCTCAGATACCGAGAAGAGACTTGTATCTTCCACCTCTAATTTGAAGAGCAACAGTCCTGGAAATGTAAGATTTCAGAGCGCTCCGATCTTATTTGGTAAGTCCGTACAAAAGTAAAAACTTGATATTTCCAGTAAATCGAAGTAGACAAGGGTAAAACACGGCAAACGCGTTTCGGGGACTTCTTTCCCCTTCCTCAGTGGCTTTACCCCCCTTCAATCGTCATATCCTTTTATAACCCCTCCAGTAATTGATAAAATCAGGTCTGGAGTGAGAATGGTCATTGCGGTTCTGGTTGCGTTTTAGATGCGGTTTATTTTCTTCACATGCGTTTTTTACATATTGTATGCATATCACTGCAATCAACTTATGTGATAAAAGAATAGGATCTGCAACATTGCTGTCTTGAGATAAACTTAAAAAACAAAAAGAATTGACATACTTGAGCCAGTACTGTATTCTTAATCTTACAGGACATAATATAAAAGCGCGACTGGAGTGAAAAAAGGTCATTGCGGTTCTAATTGCGTTATACATGCGGTTTATTTTCTTCACATGCGTTTTTTGCATATCGTATGCACATCACTGCAATCAAACTCTGTGATAAAGAAATAAGATCTACAACATTGCTGTCTTGTGATAAACTTAAAAAACAGAAAGGGCAGAAAAAACTGACATACTTGAGCCCGTACTGTTTTCTTAGTCTTGCAGAACATAGTATAGTTGACCTGACGGTGTGAGCCTTTAGTTGCAGGTCATATTAGGGTATAGGTGCCTATCACCAAGGAGGGATCGCAGTGCCGTTACACGGCCAGACATGCGATTCCTCGTTGGACGACAGGCACACAAACCAACATTTTAAATGAATCAAAAAATCTCCAACTCTGCATTTAATCCAGCTGGGATCATACTGCCAAAGTCGTAGATCCGTCTTGACTCAGCTCTAGACATTTTCTCAATATGTTTTCCTCCTCTCCAGTGTTTGTCTATCCTCTCCAAGGCCTGATTATGAACTTCTTTAAAGTGTCTTGGAAGTGAGTGTTTTGGATATCCTTTTTTGATATTAGATAGATGTTCGGATATCCTCACTTTCAAAGTTCTCCCGATATACTATTTTGCACACGGGCACATTGGATAAGATAGACAACACTGGTAGAATTGCAAGTGAGGAAATGTTTAATCTCTAGTGAGAAGGAATTTTGTGTTGATTGTACCCTTTTGACACTTTTGGGGACTTTAGTATTTTTACAACCCAAGCACTGGCCAAATCTCTAAAAACCCTTAAGGTTTATCCAATTTGTTATTCCCAGATTTTTGTTTGGTTTTGGTTTAATTGATGGAGCAATTTTTATACCCAAGTTGGGTGCTTTCGTGTAAGTGATTTGTGGTATAGATGGTATAAATGTCCCTATTGTTTTATCTTGTAATAGGTGGTGCCAGTGTCGTTTCACTATCTCTTCCATCTCCCTATGTCGTGTGGTATATGGAAGAATGAGTCTAAATTGCGATTCTGCTTGTGTTTTCTGTCCTGATTTTGGTGTAAAAAAGGAACCCCTAGGTAAATTCCTCACATTTTCCAAAGCTCCATCTCACAGAGCACTTGGATATTGTTTCATCAAGAATTTAATCTTTAGGATGGACGCTTCGGCTTCGAACTGAGAATTCTCGGTACAGTTACAGTAGGTGAACCCGATTTTGTGTCAATCTCGCTGTATTTCTCGGCGAGATTGAGCACATACAAGCCCCATCGCGGGAGCCAGCGCCGAGCTGGCTTGCCGCGATGGAGACAGAGCCGTCATAGAAGCGACGGGAGATCCGACTTGGATTCCCGCCAATTCTACACGTGTGCGGCGTTTGTTATGAATCCTGAGGGGGAAGTCCCCGCCGGATTTTAAATAAAAATCCGGCCTGGGTCCCGCCCTCAGGAGCATACCGGGCCCTTAGGTCTGTTATGGGTTGTAAGGAGAGCCCCCCCTACGCCGAAAAAAACGGCGTAGGGGGTCCCCCTACAATCCATACCAGACCCGTATCCAAAGCACGCTACCCGGCCAGCCAGGAAGGGAGTGGGGACGAGCGAGCGCCCCCCCCCCCTCCTGAGCCGTACCAGGCTGCATGCCCTCAACATGGGGGGTTGGGTGCTCTGGGGCAGGGGGCGCACTGCGGCCCCCCCACCTCAGAGCACCCTGTCCCCATGTTGATGAGGACAGGGCCCCTTCCCGACAACCCTGGCCGTTGGTTGTCGGGGTATGCGGGCGGGAGGCTTATCGGAATCTGGGAGCCCCCTTTAATAAGGGGGCCCCCAGATACCGGCCCCCCACCCTAAGTGAATGAGTATGGGGTACATCGTACCCCTACCCATTCACCTGCAAGAAAAGTGGTAAAAACACAAATAAACCACACAGTGTATTAAAATATTTTATTTTTCTGCTCCGGAGGCCGCCCCCTGTCTTCTTTATTAGCTCTTTTACCAGGGGGGGGCTCTTCTTCTTCCGCTATCCCGACGGGTCTTCTCCGCTATCCGGGGGGTCTTCTCAACTCTCCGGGGTTCTCCTTCTGTCTTCTCCGCTATCCGGGGGGTCTTCTCAACTCTCCGGGGTTCTCCTTCTGTCTTCTCCTTCTGTCTTGTTGTCTCCTTCTGTCTTCTGTCTCCGGGGTTCTCCTTCTGTCTTCTCCGCTATCCGGGGGGGTCTTCTCAACTCTCCGGGGTTCTCCTTCTGTCCTCTCCTTCTGTCTTGTTGTCTCCTTCTGTCTTCTCCTTCTGTCTTGTTGTCTCCTTCTGTCTTCTGTCTCCGGGGTTCTCCTTCTGTTTTCGCCTCTCTCTGTTGTTGACTCGGCGCACCCCGGTTCTTCGTCTCGCGAGACTCGGCGCACCCCGATTCTTCGTCTCGCGAGACGTCTCGCGAGACGAAGAATCGGGGTGCGCCGAGTCTCGCGAGACGAAGAACCGGGGTGCGCCGAGTCAACAACAGAGAGAGGCGAAAACAGAAGGAGAACCCCGGAGACAGAAGACAGAAGGAGACAACAAGACAGAAGGAGAAGACAGAAGGAGACAACAAGACAGAAGGAGAGGACAGAAGGAGAACCCCGGAGAGTTGAGAAGACCCCCCCGGATAGCGGAGAAGACAGAAGGAGAACCCCGGAGACAGAAGACAGAAGGAGACAACAAGACAGAAGGAGAAGACAGAAGGAGAACCCCGGAGAGTTGAGAAGACCCCCCGGATAGCGGAGAAGACAGAAGGAGAACCCCGGAGAGTTGAGAAGACCCCCCGGATAGCGGAGAAGACCCGTCGGGATAGCGGAAGAAGAAGAGCCCCCCCCTGGTAAAAGAGCTAATAAAGAAGACAGGGGGCGGCCTCCGGAGCAGAAAAATAAAATATTTTAATACACTGTGTGGTTTATTTGTGTTTTTACCACTTTTCTTGCAGGTGAATGGGTAGGGGTACGATGTACCCCATACTCATTCACTTAGGGTGGGGGGCCGGTATCTGGGGGCCTCCTTATTAAAGGGGGCTCCCAGATTCCGATAAGCCTCCCGCCCGCATACCCCGACAACCAACGGCCAGGGTTGTCGGGAAGGGGCCCTGTCCTCATCAACATGGGGACAGGGTGCTCTGAGGTGGGGGGGCCGCAGTGCGCCCCCTGCCCCAGAGCACCCAACCCCCCATGTTGAGGGCATGCAGCCTGGTACGGCTCAGGAGGGGGGGGGGGGGGGGCGCTCGCTCGTCCCCACTCCCTTCCTGGCTGGCCGGGTAGCGTGCTTTGGATACGGGTCTGGTATGGATTGTAGGGGGACCCCCTACGCCGTTTTTTTCGGCGTAGGGGGGGGCTCTCCTTACAACCCATAACAGACCTAAGGGCCCGGTATGCTCCTGAGGGCGGGACCCAGGCCGGATTTTTATTTAAAATCCGGCGGGGACTTCCCCCTCAGGATTCATAACAAACGCCGCACACGTGTAGAATTGGCGGGAATCCAAGTCGGATCTCCCGTCGCTTCTATGACGCGCTTGCTGGGATGTGCTGTCACTATCCCAGTGAGTGCGAGATCTCGGCACCATGTCGCCGAGTATCAGCGCGACGCTGTCGTGCTAAAAACACAATGTCAGAAACACCTACTGTACGTTTTAATCGACAAAACTTTCCGAATGGGACATTCAATAGCCAATTGGGAAAAATGGCAACTTGAGTGCAGGATGAAGGAGTTCTTGGCTGTAGGTTTTTGGTAAGTTTTGCATATACAGTACAGATCAAAGAGTTTTCTTTATTTTCATGACTATGAAGGCATCAAAACTATGAATTAAAACATGTGGAATTATATGCATAACAAACAAGTGTGAAGCAACTGAAAATATGTCATATTCTAGGTTCTTCAAAGTAGCCACCTTTTGCTTTGATTACTGCTTTGCACACTCTTGGCATTCTTTTGATGAGCTTCAAGAGGTAGTCCCCTGAAATGGTCTTCCAACAGTCTTGAAGGAGTTCCCAGAGATGCTTAGCACTTGTTGGCCCTTTTGCCTTCACTCTGCGGTCCAGATCACCCCAAACCATCTCGATTGGGTTCAGGTCCGGTGAATGTGGAGGCCAGGTCATCTGGCGCAGCACCCCATCGCTCTCCTTCATGGTCAAATTGCCCTTACTTTCAAAGTTTTCCCAATTTTTCGGCTGACTGACTGACCTTCATTTCTTAAAGTAATGATGGCCACTCGTTTTTCTTTACTTAGCTGCTTTTTTCTTGCCATAATACCAATTTTAACAGTCTATTCAGTAGGACTATCAGCTGTGTATCCACCTGACTTCTCCTCAACGCAACTGATGGTCCCAAACCCATTTATAAGGCAAGAAATCCCACTTATTAAACCTGACAGGGCACACCTGTGAAGTGAAAACCATTTCAGGGGACTAACTCTTGAAGCTCATCAAGAGAATGCCAAGAGTGTGCAAAGCAGTAATCAAAGCAAAAGGTGGCTACTTTGAAGAACCTAGAATATGACATATTTTCAGTTGTTTCACACTTGTTTGTTATGTATATAATTCCAAATGTGTTAATTCATAGTTTTGATGCCTTCAGTGTGAATCTACAATTTTCATAGTCATGAAAATAAAGAAAACTCTTTGAATGAGAAGGTGTGTCCAAACTTTTGGTCTGTACTGTATATACACTCACCTAAAGAATTATTAGGAACACCATACTAATACGGTGTTGGACCCCCTTTTGCCTTAAGAACTGCCTAATTCTACGTGGCATTGATTCAACATAGTGCTGATAGCATTTTTTAGAAATGTTGGCTCATATTGATAGGATAGCATCTTGCATTTGATGGAGATTTGAGGGATGCACATCCAGGGCACGAAGCTCCCGTTCCACCACATCCCAAAGATGCTCTATTGGGTTGAGATCTGGTGACTGTGGGGGCCATTTTAGTACAGTGAACTCATTGTCATGTTCAAGAAACCAATTTGAAATTATTCGAGCTTTGTGACATGGTGCATTATTCTGCTGGAAGTAGCCATCAGAGGATGGATACATGTTCGCATTCTGTTTACGCCAAATTCGAACTCTACCATTTGAATGTCTCAACAGAAATCGAGACTCATCAGACCAGGCAACATTTTTTCAGTCTTCAACAGTCCAATTTTGGTGAGCTCGTGCAAATTGTAGCCTCTTTTTCCTATTTGTAGTATAGATGAGTGGTACCCGGTGGGGTCTTCTGCTGTTGTAGACCATCCGCCTCAAGGTTGTGCGTGTTGTGGCTTCACAAATGCTTTGCTGCATACCTCGGTTTTAACGAATGGTTATTTCAGTCAACGTTGCTCTTCTATCAGCTTGAATCAGTCGGCCCATTCTCCTCTGACCTCTAGCATCCACAAGGCATTTTTGCCCACAGGACTGCCGCATACTGGATGTTTTTCCCTTTTCACATCATTCTTTGTAAACCCTAGAAATGGTTGTGCGTGAAAATCCCATGAACTGAGCAGATTGTGAAATACTTAGACCGGCCCGTCTGGCACCAACAACCATGCCACGCTCAAAATTGCTTAAATCACCTTTCTTTCCCATTCTGACATTCAGTTTGGAGTTCAGGAGATTGTCTTGACCAGGACCACACCCCTAAATGCATTGAAGCAACTGCCATGTGATTGGTTGACTAGATAATTGCATTAATGAGAAATAGAACAGGTGTTCCTAATAATTCTTTAGGCCAGTGTACATATAATTTGGTTCAGCTAGATTTCATCAAGTTAAAACCCATATGTCCACCTTTTCATGGTTCTGTCATTGCTTTGTTTACATGCTGAAGTACATGCTGAGGGGGCGTATAACAACAAGGCCTGAACTCTGCCTCATGAATATTTCTGGGCGTGAACAACCTGACCTTTCCCGCCCCCTGCTCTGCACTTTGCATTAAAAAAAAACACATGATCATCTCCTAGCTCACACTGGCATAAGATCTTCCTGTCACATTGCAGCTGGAGCTGCCTGCTGGATCCGCCGATCAGTGTGACAACTGACAGCATTTTAGATGGATCCGGGTGCGGATCCATCTAGAAATGCATTGCAAGAACGGATCCGTTTACAAATGCATTTTTTGTACGGATCCGTCTATCCTCTTGTCATGCGGATGGACGGATCCCTCTAGCAGTCTTTTTCACAGTTTTAATGGTCTGTGCATGCGCAGACCGGAAGGACGGATTCGTCCTTCAGTTGTTTTGCAATACCGGATCCGGCAGGCAGTTCCGTCGTCGGAGCTGGCTGCCGTATCCGCCGATCAGTGTGACAACTAACAGCATTTGTAGACGGATCCGGGTGCGCATCCGTCTAGAAATGCATTGCAAGAACGAATCCGTCTATCCGCTTGTTATGCGGATGGACGGATCCCTCTGGCAGTCTTTTTCACAGTTTTCCAGGTCTGTGCATGTGCAGACCGGAAGGACGGACGGATCCATCCTTCAGTTGTTTTGCAATGCCGGATCCGGCAGGCAGTTCCGTCGTCGGAGCTGCCTGCCGGATTCGCCGATCAGTGTGACAACTGACAGCATTTGTAGAAAGATCCAGGTGCGGATCCGTCTAAAAATGCATTGCAAGAACAGATCCGTCTATCCGCTTGTCATGCGGATGAACGGATCCGTGTGGAAGTCTTTTCCACAGTTTTCATGGTCTGCTCATGCGCAGACAGGAAGGACGATCGTCGGAACTGCTCGCCGGATCACTATGCTGCAAATGTGAAAGTAGACTTAGTCCTGCGACCTCTCTGCCCCCGTCCCCATTATAGTCAATGGGGACAGAGCGGCAGTCCAGCGGCACGGCCAAATAGCGGCAGGGCAGATCCGACAGGGTGAACAGCCTGTCGGATACGTCCTGCCGCTAGTGTGAAAAAACACTTACGCTAGTGTGAAAGTACCATAAGCAGTATCTGTATCTAAGCAATATCTATATTATTCAAATATATATTCAATATGGATATTGCTTAGATATATATATATATATATATATATATATATATATATATAATACCACAAATATTGCAGCAGCACAGTCAGATGTAGTGCCCTGGGTGCAAAAAAATCCTCACAGAGGCTGGCTTCTCCTCCAGGATATATATTCAACGAATATTCAACTCAAGCTTGACAAAGGCCTCATTGAGAAGGCAGAAACGTAGCTGGAATAAAGTTTGGGGTCGTCACCCTATCACCGAACTACTGGAAGTGCTGCCTCTTTATTCGTTGAATATATATATATATATATATTGGTGGTAGATATGGATATTATATAGCTGAATCAAAAAATATGATGGACAATTATTTTTTTATTTTTCCCAGGGGGTGTTCAATGTGGAATGTGTACTAGTGGGGGAAAACAGGGCTGTAAGAACGATCCCCAGACCCAGAGGGGAACGGGTACAAACTGACACCTCTAGCCCATGTGAGTGCAGGAGCTATAAACATACCCTGCTGCCGGAGAAGAGATCACCTCGGCTCTGGTATGTACTGTGCATGAGCGATCACATACCATCGCCGAGGCAGCGTGAGAAGAGCTGGAGAGGGGCGGGCACCAGAGGCTCTGACGTCTCGTTTACAGAGCCTGGCCGCTCCCTCAAGCAGGGAGAAGCCTGTAAACGAGACGTCATCACCAGAGCCGGCTTGATGACGTCGGGGGTCACATGACCCAAAATTGAACTCGCCAAACAGTGAAAGATAACTAATGGAAGTGATTTGAAGAGACTTTCAATGGACTATAATAAGAGTAAGTAGAATGAATTTATTTAAGTCGGATAATCCCTTTAAACATTTCCTCACTTGCAATTCTACAGTACCAGTGTTGTCTATCTTATCCAATGCCTGTGTGCAAAACAGTATATCGGGAGAACGAAAATAACTTTGAAAGTGAGGATATCCGAACATCTAATATCAAAAAAGGATATCCAAAACACTCACTTTCAAGACACTTTAAAGAAGTTCATAATCAGGACCCTAGAGGTCTTACCTTTATGGCATTAAAGAGGATACACAAACACGGGAGAGGAGGAAAACATATTGAGAAAATGTCTAGAGCTGAGTCAAGACGGAACTACGACTTTGGCAGTACGATCCCAGCTGGATTAAATGCAGAGTTGGAGATTTTTGGATTCATTTAAAATGTTGGTTTGTGTGCCTGCACACATACCATAATACCACCTGCAACTAAAGGCTCACACCATCAGGTCAACTATAATATGTTCTGCAAGACTAAGAAAACAGTACGGGCTCAAGTATGTCAGTTTTTTCTGCCCTTTCTGTTTTTTAAGTTTATCTCAAGACAGCAATGTTGTAGATCTTATTTCTTTATCACAGAGTTTCATTGCAGTGATGTGCATACAATATGCAAAAAACGCATGTGAAGAAAATAAACCGCATGTATAACACAATTAGAACTGCAATGACCTTTTTCACTCCAGTCCTGCTTTTATATTATGTCCTGTAAGATTACGAATACAGTACGGGCTCAAGTATGTGCATTCTTTTTGTTTTTTAAGTTTATCTCAAGATAGCAATGTTGCAGATCCTATTTTTTTACCACATAAGTTGATTGCAGTGATATGCATACAATATGTAAAAAACGCATGTGAAGAAAATAAACCGCATGTAAAACGCAACTAGAACCTCAATGACCATTCTCACTCCAGTCCTAATTTTATCGATTACTGGAGGGGTTATAAAAGGATATGACGATTGAAGGAGGGTAAATCCACTGAGGAAGAAGAAAGAAGTCCCCGAAACGCGTTTGCCGTGTTTTAGCCTTGTCTACTTCGATTTACTGGAAATATCAAGTTTTTACTTTTGTACGGACTTACCAAATAAGATCGGAGCGCTCCGAAATCTTACATTTCCAGGACTGTTGCTCTTCAAATTATAGGCGGAAGATACAAGTCTCTTCTCGCGATCTCAGATCCAGATCACGTGACGGCCAGCGACAAGTGAAGACGCCGGCGAGCTACCACTGAGACGGTCGGTATGGTGAGTAGTAGCAGTGTCTGATGCGGTACAGAATTCACAGTCGCCGGACTTTACATGCAGTCAAAGAGAGGGATACAGTCATCGTTACCTCTCTCCTATTTGTAGACACATAATTATTGTGTATTCATGCCACCAGCATATATTATCTTGGGCTACATATATATCGTTTTTTTATAAGCTCTCGATCCTTTTAAAATCGATATTTTTATATCATTGTATTTTATATTTTATATGTGTATTCAGCTATTTATTTGAGACTGTCCAACGCTGACAGGGGCCTAAATCTCTCAAAATCCTCTGTTGTATTGCTGGGTGACATGAACCCCCCTTTTGCCGTGAATGAACCCCTGCTCTCCATTGCTAACAGGGGCCTAAATCTCTCAAAATCCTCTGTTCTATTGCTGGGTGACATGAACCCCCTTTTGTCGTGAATGAACCCCTGCTCTGCATTGCTGACATGGGCATAAATCTCTCAAAATCCTCTGTTCTATTGCTGGGTGACATGAACCCCCTTTTGCTGTGAATGAACCCCTGCTCTGTATTGCTTACAGGGGCCTAAATCTCTCAAAATCCTCTGTTGTATTGCTGGGTGACATGATCCCCCTTTTGCCGTGAATGAACCCCTGCTGTGCCTAGGTGACAGGGGCCTAAATATCTCAAAATCCTCTGTTGTATTGCTGGGTGACATGAACCCCCTTTTGCCGTGAATGAACCCCTGCTGTGCCTGGGTGCAGGGCCGCTGATAGAAATCATGGGGCCCCGTACAGCATACATGACGGGCCCCCTTCAGCTCCACCCCCTGATCCCTCCTTCAGCCACACCCCTGGCCCCGCCCTTGGCCCCTCCCCAGACGCCGCCTTGAAACAACATGCAGATTTGTCTACAAGTGATATTTATGGCGCTGGGGGGTCGTCTGTGAATGGCGCTGTTATGGAGGGGATCTGTGAATGGCACTGTTATGGAGGGGATCTGTGAATGGCACTTTTATGGAGGGGATCTGTGGATGGCACTGTTATGGAGGGGATCTGTGGATGGCACTGTTATGGAGGGGATCTGTGGATGGCACTGTTATAGAGGGGATCTGTGGATGGCACTGTTATGGAGAGGATCTGTGGATGGCACTGTTATGGAGGGGATCTGTGGATGGCACTGTTATGGAGAGGATCTGTGGATGGCACTGTTATGGAGGGGATTTGTGGATGGCACTGTTATGGGGGGATCTGTGGATGGCACTGTTATGGGGGGATCTGTGGATGGCACTGTTATAGAGGGGGATCTGTGGATGACACATACCGTATATAGCATCTTATGCTATGTGTCATCCACAGATACCCCTCCATAACAGTGCCATTCACAGATACCCTCCATAACAGTGCCATCCACAGATCCCCCCCATAACAGTCATCCACAGATCCCCCCATAACAGTGTCATCCACAGATCCCCCCCATAACAGTGTCATCCACAGATCCCCCTCCATAATGGTGCCATCCACAGATCCCCCCCATAAGTGTCATCCACAGACCCCCGGCCCCCCCCATAAGTGTAATCCACATGACAGACCCCCCCCCCATAACAGTGCCATCCACGGATCCCCCGCCCTCCCTATAACAGTGCCGTCATGATGTCATCCATATAGATCCCCCCCCGCCACTCACAGTAGTATACATTAATAAATCGGTGCAGCCGTGCAGGCTGCAGACAGTAACTTTAATTTTAGCACAGGCACAGCGCTCATCTCTTTACTAAAATACTACCTTACATTCAGCTCCTGCCTCCTCCCTCCACCCTCCAGCCTCCAGTAACAAGTGCGGGCGGCAGCGCTCACTCACTGACGTCACGCGCCTGCGCCGCCTAGTGGGAGGAGCAGGCGTGTGACGTCAGTGAGTGAGCGCCGCCCCCACACTGCCTGCTGTTACTGGAGCCAGCCCACTGACAGCAAAAAAATTAAAATGGCTCGGGAGTCGGCAGCCCGGGCCCCCCTGCCAGCCGGGCCCGGTACAACTGGGCCAGCTGTACTGGCCTATCAGCGGCCCTGCCTGGGTGACAGGGGCCTAAATCTCTCAAAATCCTCTGTTGTATTGCTGGATGACATGAACCCCCTTTTGCCGTGAATGAACCCCTGCTGTGCCTGGGTGACAGTAGCCTAAATCTCTCAAAATCCTCTGTTGTATTTCTAGGTGACATGAACCCCCTTTTTCCGTGAATGAACCCCTGCTCTGCATTGCTGACAGGGGCCTAAATCTCTCAAAATCCTCTGTTCTATTGCTGGGTGACATGAACCCCCTTTTGCCATGAATGAACCCCTGCTTTGCATTGCTGACAGGGGCCTAAATCTCTCAAAATCCTCTGTTGTATTGCTGGGTGACATGAACCCCCTTTTGCCATGAATGAACGCCTGCTCTGCATTGCTGACAGGGGCCTAAATCTCTCAAAATCCTCTGTTCTATTGCTGGGTGACATGAACCCCCTTTTGCCATAAATGAACCCCTGCTTTGCATTGCTGACAGGGGCCTAAATCTCTCAAAATCCTCTGTTGTATTGCTGGGTGACATGAACCCCCTTTTTGCCGTGAATGAACCCCTGCTCTGCATTGCTGATAGGGGCCTAAATCTCTCAAAATATTCTGTTGTAGGGGGCGGAGCCTGCGCCTGCAGTGGATGGCTTTGTGAGTGCTCAGCTCCATGTGAAAAATCGCCCTAACAGCTTGGAATCTTAGCTTCAAGAAGCGCATTATGGTGAAAATCGGAAGATCCAAACCCAATGAAGGCTCAGATCAACAAAAATCTGCAGTGAATAAGGGAGAAATTGACAAATTTATTAAAAAAGCTGCCTCCTCGTATGTGGCTAGAGAGAGCAAGAAGGCGCCTGTCTCCCCGCGCTCAAGCAGCCGCTCACAGAAAGAACAGCCCGAAGCTGCAGCAGAAGGAGATGAGGTACCGGACACGCTTCCTTTATCCAGAGCCTACTTTAAAGACACGTTAATGTCTTCCTTATCTGCAGCACTTGACCCCATTAGCTCCGATCTTTTCACCATCAAACAAGATGTTAAACATATCGGACGGAGGGTAGAGGCACTTGAAGAATCTCAAACCGCTATTATAAAACACCAACAAGCGGTTTCTCAACATGTCAGCTCTATACAAGTAAACTTAAATGCACTGTACTGTGGCCTGGAAGATCAAGAGAACCGGGGCAGACTAAATAATCTGCGCTTCCGTGGTATACCGGAATCTGTCGCACCTGGTGATGTCCCGCACACTATAACACAAATTTGCCTATCCCTCTTAGGGCCCGAGTCGGCACATGATGTGATCCTGGAGAGAGCTCACAGGGCTCTAAGACCCAAACCAGCCATAAATGCCCCGCCGAGGGATATAATATGCAAGTTTCTAGCCTTCCCTGTTAATGAGGCCATCCTCACTAAAGCGCGGCAATCCGGAGAGATCACCTGGGAAGGATATCCAGTTTCTATCTTTCAAGATTTAGCCAAAACAACTCTCCAAAAAAGAAGATCTCTAAAACCACTTACCGATTGGCTTAGATTCCACAGCATCCTCTACAGATGGACCTTCCCCTTCGGCATCTACTTCTTCTATGAGGGATGCAGGATGACCGTTTCATCTTTCGCAGACATGGATCAAGTATATAATCATCTAAACATCAACCCGCTCAACATCCAGAACTGGGACGTTGTACAAGACCTTTCCTCCCTCCCGACCCTACCTGCTGTAGACCAATGGGAGAAACAACGCACCCCAAGACCGAACAAGCAAAGAAGAGATGTCTCCCTTTCTACACCGAGACGCTTACCTATGGAAGACTAAGTATTTGTGGACCTTTGGTTCATTTGAACCATCTATCTACACTCACTATCTCCCTCAGCTTCTCTTACCTTCTTTCCCTCTCTCCTCGTCTCTCCACAAATCCTCCTTCGATTAAAACTTTCCTCTCCTAGTCATTTCCACTCACTCCCCCCTCCGATTATATTTCGGATATTTTTCGATTATTCCCTGTAAAATTTTCGATTTGATTATATGTTCGACAAAAGTATCACTTCAGGGCGATTATCCTGAAATTCATTACCCCCATGCCCAACATTTTATTACTATGCGCTAGCGCGCACATGTTCATGATAATGTGGTATATTGTTAATACCTCATTGGTTACCTTTTGTGTTTTGTGGACCTGCCATACCACCATCTACATATTTCTATTATCACAGAGATTACTTCATCGGCCCCATTGGCCAAAGGCATTACTTTTAGACTAGATTCAGATAGATCGGGATCTCTTTAAGTCAAAAAGATGACCAATTTGAAAATAGCATCTTTTAATGTAAAAGGCTTTAATTCTCCCTCTAAAAGATGTCAAATACTTTCCTTCATGAAGAAAAAACAGATGTCAGTTCTGTTCTTACAAGAAACTCATTTTAGATTTGATAAATATCCCGATCTCTCTCGCTCCAACTTTCCTGTCTGGTACCATTGCGGTTCGAATTCCTCTGCCTCCAGAGGAACCAGTATCGGTTTCAGTAGAAATGTACTGTGGGGGTTTGCTCTGGTAGGCAGATGGTAGCGGTGGCAGTATAGAGGCTCAGGAGACAGGCTTTGTGTCCAAACCGTGCTCTTTTATTCACTTCAGTGCATCACATCAAAACTGTGCAATTCACACAACAGCAATGTCCATAAACCCCACCTCCCACAACGGATCCCCAAACGCTGCAGGCGTCTTGGTGCCTGTTCACACAGTCTCTCACATCAGTGGTCAGTACTACACCTTGTCATGGGGCGGGTTTGTCCAAGTTCGTGCAAGTTAGACAGGCCACGTGTCGGCCTGGACAAGGGATTGGTTCTGGCCACAGGATCCCTTCTTTTGGTCCTTCGCTGAGCCTGCAGCAATTGGGCAGTTCTTGTTAGACGAGCGGACTACAGCGCTCAGCCCGACCGAGCGATCAGCCTCCCATACAGCTTCCTGCAGTGAGACAGGAGACCACACTTCATCAGCAGCCCCACAGTCAGTGAGCCTCAAACCTATATCCACAGCCCTGGGTGTAGCAGGAAGACCACACCCAGCAAGCATAGTGAAGGATTAACTCCTTCCCTACCCAACTAAGGCCAGAGATAACCAACCTGCCAGGATCAGTGTAGACTGACACCAACAACTGAAACCTGTCCACCCTGCTCTTACTCCACCAGGGCCACGACCCCCGGTGGTACATATCTTCCATCCACTACCACTCCAGACATTCTCTTACATATCCCCCCCCTTTGTTCACCCCTGAAGGCTTGACGACCCTGTTCAATCCTACCGGGGTGAACACACATATAACAGTGTACCCGGGACAGGGCATCAGCGTTCCCTTGCAGGCGACCTGCCCTGTGCTCAACCCTGAATTTAAAATTCTGGAGGGATAAGAACCATCTGGTGACCCGAGCGCTCCCCTCCTTAGCCTGGCTCATCCACCAGAGAGGGGAGTGGTCAGTCACCAGATGGAACCTTCTCCCCAACAGGTAATACCTGAGAGATTCAAGTGCCCACTTGATGGCGAGGCATTCTCTTTCTACCACGCTGTACCGGGTTTCCGCTGGGGTGAACTTGCGGCTCAGGAAACCAACGGGGTGTTCTTCACCATTGATTTCCTGGGAGAGTACCGCCCCGAGGCCTACTCCAGAGGCGTCCGTCTGGACTATAAACTCCCGTCCGAAGTCGGGCGTCACCAGAACTGGGGACCCGCATAGGGCCGACTTCAAACGGGAGAACGCCTCTTCCGCCTGCTCATCCCAGCGAACCATTACCGACTTCCTACCTTTCAGGAGTCCTGTCAACGGGGCAGCTATAGTGGCGAAATGTGGGATGAACCGCATATAATACCCTACCATCCCTAAAAATGACAGCAGTTGCCTGGTCGTAAGGGGTGTAGGCCAATTTCGGATCGCCTCGATCTTATTTATTTGGGGCTTAACGACTCCCCGTCCAATGACATAACCCAAATACCTCGCTTCCTCCAGGCCCACTGAGCACTTTTTTGGGTTGGCGGTCAATCCTGCCTTCCTGAGCGAGTCTATCACTGCTTGAACCTTCGACAAGTGACTTTCCCAGTCCTGGCTAAATATGATTATATCATCTAAATATGCTGAGGCATATCGGAGATGTGGTCTGAGGACGATATCCATCAGCCGTTGAAACGTGGCTGGAGCACCGTGCAACCCGAAGGGCAACACTCTATAATGGAACAGCCCCTCCGGCGTGACAAAGGCGGTCTTCTCTTTTGCTGTCTCTGTTAAAGGTACCTGCCAGTACCCTTTTGTGAGATCTATCACAGAGAAATACCTGGCTTTACCCATTCGCTCTATTAACTCATCTACTCGCGGCATGGGATAGGCGTCAAACTTTGAAATCTCGTTTAGTTTCCGGAAATCATTACAAAAACGTAATGATCCGTCGGGCTTTGGGATAAGAACGATCGGGCTAGCCCACTCGCTCCTAGACTCCTCAATGACCCCTAACTTCAGCATAAACTTTACTTCCTCTGAAATGGCTTGTCGCCGAGCCTCCGGTACCCGGTACGGTCGTAAACGGACCTTTTCCTGGGGCTCGGTGACAATGTCATGTTGGACGAGATTGGTACGTCCCGGAAGGTCAGAGAACACGTCTTTATTCCTGCTAATGAACGCCTTCACTTCTTGAGTCTGCTTAGTCGACAAACCGCTACCTATCTTTACTGCAGGGGTGTCCTCTGGTACCACTGTAGGGCCGGGGACGTTCTCTGCAGCCAAGACAAAGCGCGGGTCATCCCCAAGGAGACTTTCTCTATCTTTCCAGGCTTTCAGTAAATTAACGTGGTACACCTGCTCGGGCTTCCGCCTTCCTGGCTGGTATACCTTGTAATTCACAGGGCCTAACTTCTCTCTTATCTCATATGGCCCTTGCCACCTGGCCAGGAATTTGCTGTCTACGGTGGGCACTAGTACTAACACTCGGTCGCCCGGGTTAAACGTCCTGGGCGGCCCGGTTGTACACGCGGCTCTGGGCCAGCTGTGCCGCTTCCATATGTTCACGGACTATGGGCAGAACTGTTCCTATCCGGTCCTGCATCTTCTCGATGTGCTCGACTATGCTTTTGTGAGGGGTAGGCTGTTGCTCCCATGCCTCTTTAGCGATATCCAACAGCCCTCGGGGATGCCTACCATATAACAGCTCAAACGGTGAGAACCCCGTGGACGCCTGGGGCACTTCTCGCACCGCAAATAACACATAGGGCAGCAAGAGGTCCCAGTCCTTTCCATCTTTTGCCACCGCTCTCTTGAGCATTGACTTTAGGGTCTTATTAAAGCGTTCCACCAGCCCGTCAGTTTGGGGGTGATAGACGGAAGTACGCAAGTGCTTAATATTTAATATTTTGCAGAGCTCCCTCATCACTTTGGACATGAAAGGGGTCCCTTGGTCCGTCAATATCTCCTTTGGGATCCCCACCCGGGAGAACATACCCATCAGCTCCTTGGCTATCAGCTTGGCTGACGTGTGGCGCAGGGGTATCGCCTCAGGGTAGCGAGTAGCGTAGTCTACTATGACCAGGATATGTTGGTGGCCTCTGGCTGACTTGTTAATGGGGCCTACCAAGTCCATTGCAACCCTTTCGAAAGGTACTTCAATAATGGGCATGGGCACCAGGGGACTACGATAATGAGGCTGGGGGCTGGTCCTCTGACACTCTGGACAGGACTGGCAAAACCTCCTGACTTCCTCATATATCCCCGGCCAATAGAAACGCTGCAGTATACGTTCCTGAGTTTTCTGGACCCCCAGATGTCCTCCTAACACATGAGTATGCGCTAGGTCTAATACCATGCGGCGGTATGGCTGGGGTACCACCAACTGTTCTATTACCTCTTGCCGGACTTTGTCGACCCGGTACAGTAGGTCCTGGTTACAGGCCAGGTGGGGAAATTCCGAGTCGGCTCCCGGGTGCTGAGCCACTCCATTGATGACAGTCACCCCTTCTCTGGCCCGTGACAATGTAGGATCCTGGAGCTGGGCGGTCCCGAATGTGTCTCGGGATACTTCTAGTTCTGGAACAGATGGGGCTGCCACCGGCTCACCAGCCAACCCCTCTAGGTACAAGCTATCGGGTTGACACTCTTCCTCCTTATTGGTGACCCCTACAGCTGGTAGCTCCTCTTCAGGATCAACGGGCACCGGCTCTGCACCCCGTCCCTCCCAGAGAGACCAAAACAGGGGACAATCCCTACCTAGGATGGCAGCGTAAGGGATTTGTCGCCCCACCCCAACCACCTACTGTATCTCCCTTCCGAGGGTAGACAAGGTCACACAGGTTGTAGGATATTCTCGCTGGTCCCCATGAATGCACACAATCCTGATGGTTTGCTTGCCTGGGCCGCGACTGGCCACCAGGGACTCGTGCACGAGGGTCACTAAGCTCCCCGAGTCTAGCAATGCCTTAACTGGGTGTCCATTAATAGAGATGGCACACAACGGGGGTGTATCAGTGGATAGCAGCGAAGCAGCAACATACACCGGCTGGCCGAAAAAGGAGGACCGTCGTGCGAACCCGCAGTCCATGGGCTCTGCCGCCCTCGGGCAGTTGGCAGCAATGTGTCCCAGGCCCTGACAGTGCCAACATCTAATCCCCGGGGCCTCTCGTCTCCCCAGGTTTGGCCTCCCAGGAGTGGAAATCACCTCCCCCTCCCTTAAGCCGTTGAGCCCCCTTCTCAGGTCCCCCTTGTGGCAGGGAGAGGCTTTTGCAGGAAGGCGGACTCTCGGACCAAGTCCTGGGTTGCCATGTATCTCTCGACTAGGCCAACAACTTGATCCAGGGTGCCTGGATCACCTTGTCCCACCCAGCGCTGTATTGCTCTTGGGAGGGTACGCACCAAACGATCCACCACCACACGTTCCACCATCTGCGAGGGGCTCAATGTCTCAGGCTGCAGCCATTTTTTTACGAGGTGTAACAGGTCATAGGCCTGGGATCGAGCAGGCTTGGACTCTGAGAAAGCCCACTGGTAGACTCGATGTGCACGCACATAGGTATTAACCCCAAGACGAGCCAACACCTCCCCCTTCAGCCTCTCATAGCTCTTGGCTTCCTCCTGACTGAGGTCGAAGTAGGCCTTTTGTGCGTCACCCACTAAAAATGGCGCCACTACTTCGGCCCACTGTTCTGCCGGTAACCTTTCCTGTTCCGCAGTGCGTTCGAAGACCATCAGGAACGCCTCGATATCATCCTCGGGGCCCATCTTCCTTAACGCTGAGCGCACCTTATCCCGGGCAGCAGGTAGGATTGCAGTTCCCCCCGAGACGGCTTGTTGTTGTAACACACGCATGGACTCCTGCATAGTCGCCAGTTGCTGGGCCAGTAGATTATTCAACTGCCCCTGGTCTCTCAGGGCTTCCTCATGTCTCCGAGTAGCCTCCTCATTACTTTGCACCAAGTGTCTAATGGCATCCTCCATCTTATCTGGAGCCACAAAGCTTGCCGGCTTAATATATGACATACAGTCCAAACAGCACAATTTTCAGCCTCACTGCCGTTTGCCCGCTGAAGCCACCAATTGTGGGGGTTTGCTCTGGTAGGCAGATGGTAGCGGTGGCAGTATAGAGGCTCAGGAGACAGGCTTTGTGTCCAAACCGTGCTCTTTTATTCACTTCAGTGAATTCACACAACAGCAATGTCCATAAACCCCACCTCCCACAACGGATCCCCAAACGCTGCAGGCGTCTTGGTGCCTGTTCACACAGTCTCTCACATCAGTGGTCAGTACTACACCTTGTCATGGGGCGGGTTTGTCCAAGTTCGTGCAAGTTAGACAGGCCACGTGTCGGCCTGGACAAGGGATTGGCTCCGGCCACAGGATCCCTTCTTTTGGTCCTTCGCTGAGCCTGCAGCAATTGGGCAGTTCTTGTTAGACGAGCGGACTACAGCGCTCAGCCCGACCGAGCGATCAGCCTCCCATACAGCTTCCTGCAGTGAGACAGGAGACCACACTTCATCAGCAGCCCCACAGTCAGTGAGCCTCAAACCTATATCCACAGCCCTGGGTGTAGCAGGAAGACCACACCCAGCAAGCATAGTGAAGGATTAACTCCTTCCCTACCCAACTAAGGCCAGAGATAACCAACCTGCCAGGATCAGTGTAGACTGACACCAACAACTGAAACCTGTCCACCCTGCTCTTACTCCACCAGGGCCACGACCCCCGGTGGTACATATCTTCCATCCACTACCACTCCAGACATTCTCTTACAGTACCTTTCCAATACTGTTCACACCAACAAGATGCCGATGGTAGATACCTGTTACTAAAAGGGTATATTGACAAATGCATGTTCACCTTTGTCAGTTTGTGTGCTCCAAATGTCGATCAAGCTGCTTGGCTTAAAGACCTTATTCCAAAAATATCTCTTTTTCAAGAAGGTACTCTGATTCTAGGCGGAGATCTCAACGCCACCTTAGATCTGTCTCTAGACTCCTCTACTAACAAATCTGCTCTATCCAAAAAGGCACTCTGCACAATTAAGGAATCGCTATCAGAATTGCAATTGGTCGACATTTGGAGAATATTAAACCCATCAGTGAAGGATTACACCTTCTACTCGAATTTACACGGGTCTTATCAGAGACTGGATTACCTGTTTATACCTAAGGAACATATCCAAATTTGCAAAGACCCACGTATTGACTCTATTCATATGTCCGACCACGCCCCCATATTCATCTCCATCTCCCCAACAATGCCCCCTCCCAGGTCATTTAAATGGAGACTCAACAAGCAACTCCTTTCCAACCCAAACTTTGTCTCCAAATTAAAAAATACCCTAGAAGACTTTTTTTACTCTGAATGCCCTCCCTGAAACCTCCCCCAACTTGTTATGGGATACCCACAAAACCTTCATGAGAGGACAACTCATCAGTTTAGGCTCTTATGCAAAAAAACTAAAGTCGGCCCAAATAGACACCCTGCAACTTCACATTAAGAAGCTTGAGACCCAACACAAACTAACCCTATCTGAAGCACATTTAACCGAACTCACCAGACTTCGTTCCGAACTAAAAAACCTTTTGAATAATGCATCAGCTAAACACTCCCTCAACTCTCAATTTAAGTTTTTTGCCCACGGGGACAAAGCTTCAAGATTTATGATGAACAGGATAACACAAAGGAGAGCCCATAACCATATAGGTAAATTACATACTAATAAAGGGGATACTGTTACCAAGACGGAAGAAATAGCCTCACAGTTTCAAAATTTCTACCACACTTTATATAATATCCCCAACAACACTCCCCATACTGAAAAACCATCACATCTTGACTCGATTCAAGAATTTCTCCAATCAGTATCCCTCCCCTCTCTGAACCATTCTCAAATACTCCCCCTTGAATATCCCTTCACACTAAAGGAGGTGAAAGAAGCTATACAACAACTCCCCAAAAACAAAGCCCCTGGGCCTGATGGGCTAACGGCAATATATTATCGCACCTTTAAAGAACTCCTAGCTCCTCACCTAACCTCACTCTTCAACCAATCCTTGAAAGGAACACCTTTGTCTCAAGATATGACCAATGCACATATTACAATTATTCCCAAAACAGACAAAGACCCTGCTTACTGCGAAAACTATCGCCCCATCTCCCTTCTAAACCTGGACCTTAAGCTAATGGCTAAAATTCTCGCTAATAGACTATCTCCGCTTTTACCCTTCCTGGTACACAAAGACCAAACAGGTTTTGTATCCGGCAGGGAAGGTAAAGATAACTCAACAAGAATTTTAAATGCCATATTCTATGCTAAAAAGAACTCCTGCCCACTAGTCTTCGTCAGCACCGATGCCGAAAAATCATTTGATAGAGTCAACTGGGACTCTTTCGTCTTGATGAAGTTTGATCTTACAGACCCCTTTATACAAGCGATCTTTTCTATGTATCTCAATGCCTCGGCATCGGTGCTGGTGAACGACATGTTCTCCCCCCCTTTCTCCATCAAAAATGGCACGCGCCAGGGGTGTCCATTATCCCCTTTGATTTTTGTCCTGGTCATGGAACCCCTTCTTCAATCTATCCGTCAAGACCCCCTGATCAAGGGAATTGACTTAGGAGACCATAAACATAAAGCTGCTGCTTTCGCAGATGACCTCTTACTCATAACCACCAACCCCTCCACTTCCCTACCTCGTATTTATGAATACCTAGAGAAATTTAGCCCTCTGTCTAATTTTAAAATTAATATGAAAAAATCCCACGTTTTAGCTATTAGTTTGCCCCTACACATCAGGAATAAATTTGCCTCCACTTCACCATTTAATTGGGACTCACCCACCATCACATACCTAGGTGTTAAAATTGGACCAGACCTTTCCAAACTATTCAATCTTAACTATACCCCCCTATTACAAGCCATGCAATCACAAATTGATAACCTATACTTTCCAACTCTTTCATGGTTTGGCCGGAAAAACCTTTACACATCCCTGGTTTTGCCAAAATTAAATTACCTTCAGCAAGTCTTACCCCTCCCTATCCCGAACTCTTATTTCCAATCCATCAATAAGAAAGTCCGAGACTTTATCTGGAATAAGAAAAAAGCCCGCATTAACCTTCATATCCTCCAGAGACCAAAATCCGCAGGCAGTATCAACCTCCCTGATTTAGGGGCCTATAATATGGCCATTTTAATGTCTAGAGTGGTAGACTGGTTTAGGGAAACCCTTTCCAAATCTTGGGTAGGTATGGAATCCTCTCTATTCCTCTCTTCGTTTAGAATCCTCTTATTTCGCCCTAAATAATCCCTCCCAACCCATATCCAACAAAATCTTAATATTAAAGGCACCCTTGACGCATGGGATAAGTTCCAAAAAATCAGCTCTAGCAGTTCCTCTGCCCTCCCCCCTTACCCAGATAAAAGACCTTCTTTGTATGGCCCCGTTGGAATTGTCCCAAAGTCCTCCACTCCCGATCAGAAAACTTCACACTACCAGTAATTTCCCTTTTTGATGAGGACGGCAAACTGAAAGATTGACACTGTATTCAAAACCTCTTCTCCACATTTACTCCTTCCATATTTTTCATAGTTTTCCTTCAATCTTTTATCTCTGAAAATTTCAAATATAGCGATTTGCTTAGGGCTTTAAATTGGTTTGAATACCTCATCTGTACAAACCCTCCCCCCGGAAACTCATCTCCCTTATATACAGGAAACTCACTTCTCCTGTTAATATGCCTAAACCATATTTTATCGGCTCTTGGGAGAAGGACCTGGGTACACCAATTACTTTAGAGGATCAATATCGCCTTTATATTGAACCTCACTCTTCTTCCAGATGCGTCAGAATCCAGGAAAACTGATATAAAATCCTCACTAGGTGGTACAAAACACCAGAAATAACTTGCCGTTTTTCATCCTTGGGTTCTGACTTATGCTGGAGATGTGACTCCGGAAAGGGGACGTTTTACCACATTTGGTGGACTTGCCCATCAATTAGTCCATGGTGGTCCAAAATTTTTACACTCTGCAATTCAATCTGTAGTACACTTCTCCCTCCCTGTCCCAAGTTTCCTCTCCTAGGCCTGCACTCACATCTTATCTGCCCCATATCACTTAAATTATTTAAAAAATTACTGTCAGCAGCACGGTTATTGATACCTAGATACTGGTTGACCCATGACCTTCCTCCAATCGAGCATTGGCTTAATAAAATTGACTTCATTTACAGGTTCGAAGAAATGTCTGCTTGGGAAAATCACTCTTATAGAATCTTCAGCACTCTGTGGAAACCTTGGCAGGACTTTAGGAAATTATCTCTGTGAATCTAATCACTTTTGTGCCATAACCCATACACTATAGAATGATTTCGGTTGTATTGTGCAGAAATCCACATGTTTCTGTTCTATTATTATTATTATTATTATTATTATTATTATAACTTTTTATTCTATTATCTCCATTTTTTTTCACAATATTGAATGTAAGGTCCTTGTGACACAATTATGTGTCCGTCACTAGGGATGAGCGAACCCGAACTGTATAGTTCGGGTTCGTACCGAATTTTGGGGTGTCCGTGACACGGACCCGAACCCGAACATTTTCGTAAAAGTCTGGGTTCGGGTTCGGTGTTCGGCGCTTTCTTGGTGCTTTTTGAAAGGCTGCAAAGCAGCCAATCAACAAGCGTCATACTACTTGCCCCAAGAGGCCATCACAGCCTTGCCTACTATTGGCATGGCTGTGATTGGCCAGTGAAGCATGTGACCCAGCCTCTATATAAGCTTGGGTCACGTTGCGCTGCACGTCACTCTGCTGATTGAAGCATAGGGAGAGGTTGCAGCTGCGACGTTAGGGCGAGATTAGGCAGATTAACTCCTCCAAAAGACTTCATTCTGTGATCGATCTGCAGCTGTGGATCATTGAAGTGCTAATATTGACTTGCTCACTATTTTGAGGCTGCCCAGAGCGTTTTTAGATCACTTTTTTTCTGGGGTGATCGGCGGCCATTTTGTGACTTGTGGTGCGCCAGCACAAGCTATCACCAAGTGTATTTAACCATCAATAGTGTGGTTATTTTGTGCTTTATCCTACATCAGCTGCAGGCTGAGCCTGTGTCACCGAAGTGCATTTAACCATCAACAGTCTGGTTATTTTTTGGCCATATACTACATCAGCTGCAGGCTGAGCCTGTGTCACCGAAGTGCATTTAACCATCAACAGTCTGATTATTTTTTGGCCATATACTACATCTGGTGCAGGCTGAGCCTGTGTCACCCAAGTGCATTTAACCATCAACAGTCTGGTTATTTTTTGGCCATATACTACATCAGGGGCAAGTTGAGCCTGTCACCCAGCGCCTAAAAAATAGACCTGACATTTCTATTCAACCAAATCTGTACTGTTTTAGCTGGTCAAGTTATTTGTAGTGACCGTAAAAGCACACTTTTTGTTCTGGGTTAAAAAACTATTCCCAAATTTGCCATTCTCAAAATAACTAGTTTCTGGTATATGAGGCCTACTTGAAATCTATCCCAAAAAGGATATCTTACATTAAAGGTGCTGATAGTGTCATTCAGAAAAACCTAAGACACACGCTACCGTGCAGATAGAAGTCTGATTCTGTGATTAAACCTATACCTGTCACACAGCGCAAAAAAAAACAGGCCTCACATCTCTATTCAACCAAATCTGTACTGTTTTAGCTGGTCAAGTTATTTGTAGTGACCGTAAAAGCACATTTTTTTTTCTGGGTTGAAAAACTATTCCCAAATTTGCCTATCTCAAAATAACTAGTTTCTGGTATTTGAGGCCTACTTGAAATCTATCCCAAAAAGGATATCTTACATTGAAGGTGCTGAATAGTGTCATTCAGAAAAACCTAAGACACACGCTACCGTGCTGATAGAAGTCTGATTCTGTGATTAAACCTATACCTGTTACACAGCGCAAAAAAAAACAGGCCTCACATCTCTATTCAACCAAATCTGTACTGTTTTAGCTGGTGAAGTTATTTGTAGTGACCGTAAAAGCACATTTTTTTTTCTGGGTTGAAAAACTATTCCCAAATTTGCCATTCTCAAAATAACTAGTTTCTGATATTTGAGGCCTACTTGAAATCTATCCCAAAAAGGATATCTTACATTGAAGGTGCTGATAGTGTCATTCAGAAAAACCTAAGACACATGCTACCGTGCAGATAGAAGTCTGATTCTGTGATTAAACCTATACCTGTCACACAGCGCAAAAAAAAAACAGGCCTCACATTTCTATTCAACCAAATCTGAACTGTTTTAGCTGGTCAAGTTATTTGTAGTGACCGTAAAAGCACACTTTTTGTTCTGGGTTGAAAAACTATTCCCAAATTTGCCTATCTCAAAATAACTAGTTTCTGGTATTTGAGGCCTACTTGAAATCTATCCCAAAAAGGATATCTTACATTGAAGGTGCTGAATAGTGTCATTCAGAAAAACCTAAGACACACGCTACCGTGCTGATAGAAGTCTGATTCTGTGATTAAACCTATACCTGTCACACAGCGCAAAAAAAAACAGGCCTCACATCTCTATTCAACCAAATCTGTACTGTTTTAGCTGGTCAAGTTATTTGTAGTGACCGTAAAAGCACATTTTTTTTTCTGGGTTGAAAAACTATTCCCAAATTTGCCATTCTCAAAATAACTAGTTTCTGATATTTGAGGCCTACTTGAAATCTATCCCAAAAAGGATATCTTACATTGAAGGTGCTGATAGTGTCATTCAGAAAAACCTAAGACACACGCTACCGTGCAGATAGAAGTCTGATTCTGTGATTAAACCTATACCTGTCACACAGCGCAAAAAAAAACAGGCCTCACATTTCTATTCAACCAAATCTGAACTGTTTTAGCTGGTCAAGTTATTTGTAGTGACCGTAAAAGCACACTTTTTGTTCTGGGTTGAAAAACTATTCCCAAATTTGCCATTCTCAAAATAACTAGTTTCTGGTATTTTTTTTTTAAGATTTAAAGTTTTTATTATTTTTCAACATGAAACAAGGGGTTACAAGGTTTCAAGATATAGGCATGCAAGCCTTAACAGTTATAGACAATGAAGAGACAGTTATAATGCAAATGTATAAGTGGAACAGCGAGGATCTAAGTTATACATTCTGGACATTTTGACACATCATCTGAACGACACATAGAAGTAAGGGACCATATTATGAAAACTTATAAGCATTAGAGGAGGAGTGGATTTCACTGGGTAAGGAGATCTGTAGATTGGGGGCCAGGAGAACAGAAGATCATGCTTACATCTCTCTAGACTGGGTTTCTAAAGTTCGACCAGGGGGACCATTTTTTGAGAAATGCCTCGTGGGATCGCATTTCCCAGGAGGAAAGTTCTTCAAACCTGTGGAGTTGGTCCATTTTTTGGATCCAGTCCTCCAAGGTTGGAACTTGAATTTGAAGCCAGTGAGTGGGAAGCAACAGGCGGGCAGCCATTAACATTTGCATAAAGATGTATGGTGGTTTTATCTTCTGATCTGCAGGGTGGAGGGATAAAAGAGCAAGCTGCGGAGAGGGTGGTATAGAGGATCTACAGATCTTATTTGATGATTCAAAAATCTCCATCCACCATCTGTGTATGCTGGGACAAGTCCACCAGATGTGTAGGAAGGTTCCCTTTTCCCCACAGCGCCTCCAGCACGCGTCCAAGGCGGATTCAGAGTAGAGTGATGTTTTGTCAGGCGTATTATACCATCTGGTAAGAATCTTATAACAGTTTTCCTGAATTCGAACGCAGCGTGAGGCACTGTGGGGGTAGCCAAGGAGACCAGGTAAGCTATCAAACGAGAAGACTATGTTAAGATCTTTCTCCCAGCTGCTCACAAATGAAGGTTTGGCAAGTGTAGGTGGTAGACGTAATTTACTGTAAATTAGTGAAATTAGTTTCCTAGGTGTAGATTGAAGTGAAATAATTGATTCAAACCAGACTATGGGTCGTGTCAAATCCCCTAAGCTAATGTGTTGTTTCAGGTAAGCTCTTAAGTATGTTATGGTAAAGATATCACATGGATGCGGGTTTAAGATGGAGTTTAATGCTTGAAGGTCTAACCATTCTCCCGAGGGGAGAGCTAGAGTGTTTATGTGTATAGGTGAGGACTTGAGAGCCTGGGAGGTTGCGGATTTTAATGGTAAGGGGGCTGTATCAACTATATTCCCTACCGTCAGAAGGGGAGAGGGGTATGGTATGGCACAGTGCGAAGAAGAGAACCATTTCCAGGCCTCTAGTGTAGCTTTTATAATTGGGTAGTGGGAGAATTGTCCTGGGAAAACTGTTTGATTGCCAAGCAACAGTGCTTTAGGGGACTTCTTCAAGATATCTAACTCCATTTCCACTAAGAGGGAGGGCGTTGAGGATCTCAACCAAGCCACTGCTCGGGTCAGGAGGATAGCCCTGCCATAGATTTCGGGATTAGGTAGCCCGATCCCCCCCGCGTATCTAGGCTTGGTGAGTAAAGAGAATGGGAGTCTCGCTCTCTTGCCGTTCCAGATAAATGTCCTGAATTTTTTAAAGATTTGATCGTAATATTGTTTGGGGACAGGTACAGGTAGTACTTGTTGTAGGTAGGTAAGGCGAGGGAGGATCAGGGAGGTAAGAAGATTCTTGCGTCCAAACCAGGAAAGGGTTGGATTAGATCTAGCTAGGTTGTCAATAGCCTCAAAGATGGACTCCCTGAGAGGAATATAGTTGAGAGAGAAGAGGTCATGTATGTTTGGGCTCAATTTGACTCCTAGATAGGTGATTGTTGTCGAGGACCAGTTGAATGGCGAGTCTGTCATAAGGAGATTTCTTGTGGGGTCGGGAACTCCCATACAAAGTACTAGGGATTTGCCAGCGTTTATTTTGAAATCGGAGGCTAAGCTAAAACAATTGAGGTATTTTTGAATCCGAGGTAAGGAGGTTTTGGGGTTAGTTGTCATCATTAGGACATCGTCGGCGAATGCTGCAACTTTCTGTTCCCTGCCTCACAAACACAGACCTGAAATCTCCCCATCTAGTCTTATGTTAGCGAGAAGTGGTTCTAGTGCTAAAATGAAGAGGAGGGGTGAGAGGGGGCAGCCTTGTCTAGTCCCATTGCTTATTGGGAATGGGGGGATAGGTTCCCATTGACTTGTACCCTTGCTGACGCCTGTTCATACATGGCAAAAGTAGCTTGTACAAAGGGATCAGAAAGGCCAAACCTCACCAGAGTGTATTTTAGGTATTGCCAGTTGACCCTATCGAATGCTTTCTCCGCATCCGTACTAAGGAGTAGCAATGGGGAGGAAGTTCTTTTGGCGTGGCATAGGATGTTGATTACCCTGGCCGTGTTATCTTTGCCCTCTCTGGTGCGGATGAAGCCAACCTGATCCCCGTGTATGAGGGAGGGGAGAAGAATAGCTAGTCTATTAGCCAACATTTTAGCCAGGAGTTTGAGGTCTGTGTTTAGGAGGGATATGGGTCTATAATTGGAGCATTGCTTGGGATCCTTCCCTTCTTTTGGTATAAGGGAGATGTGTGCTGTGGTCATATCTCTAGAGAGGGGGTGGCCTAACAGTGACTGGTTGCAGACTTCCAGGAGGTAGGGGAGAAGTGGCCCTTGGAATGTTTTGTAGTATGAAAGAGGAAGGCCGTCTGGGCCTGGACTCTTTCCTGATGGAGTTTGCGACAAGGCATTTTTAAGTTCTATAATGGTGAATGGGGCTTCCAGATTTAGTTTTTGATCGGGGGAGAGATGAGGTATTTTAGAGGAGTCTAGGAAATTTCCTATAGCAGATGTTCTTTTCACGGGCGTCTCAGGGGGGGGGGGAGATTATAAAGGTTGTTGTAAAAGGTCCGAAATTGTTCAGTAATCTGGGAAAGGGAGAAAATCGGTTTGCCATCAGGTGTAGATAGCTGGTGGATATAGTTGGAGGACCTTCTCCCCTTAATCCTGCTCATCAGAAATTTGGTGGCCTTATCACCATGAGCAAAAAACTTGTGTCTAGTACTCATGTAGTATTTGGCTGCTTTGGATGAAAGGAGGGATTTTAGTTTCGCCCTATTTTCTGATAATTCTTTTAAGTGGGGGTCAGAGGTGGAGGATTTGTGGCGAGTTTCCAGGTTCTGAATTTTTTTGAGGGTTTCATCTATGGCTTTTTCTTGGAGTTTCTTTTTGTAGGTACCAATACTTATGAAATGGCCTCTGACGACCGGTTTATGAGCATCCCAGAGGGTGTTAGCGGAAATTTCTAAACTTTTATTTAAAGAGAAATAGTCTGTTAAGTGTTTGGAAATCTGATCTATTGAATCTTGGGAACCTAGTAAGGACTCATTTAGGCGCCAACTAAAACAAGAGGGGTTTTTTGTGGGGGCTAGTATCTGGATGAAAATAGGGGAATGGTCAGATAAATGGATAGAACCTATCGTGGATGTACTACACAGGTGGAGGTGTTCCTTAGAGATAAATAAGTAATCTAACCTATGATAGGTGGCATGGGTGGAAGAGTAGAATGTGTAATCAAGAGTGTCGGGGTGATGGGAGCGCCAGGGGTCAACCAGGTTTAAACTCCAAATGTTATTTCTGATGGATTTGAGGGCTTTGCTAGATAAGGATGATTTGTGGGTTGAGACGTCTAACTGCGGGAAAAGTGCAGCATTCAGATCGCCTCCTAATATCACAATACCCTCTTTGAAAGGGGTAATAATTGGGATTATATTGGACAACCACTGGGATTGGTTGGAGTTAGGGGCGTACACATTTGCAAAGGTATATATTTGTTGGCCAATTGAGCCTTTTATGAAGATAAACCTTCCGTCTGGATCTAGTTTTTGATCGATGAGTTTGAATGGAACTTTTTTATGGAACCCTATACTAACCCCACATGATGCAGACGAGTTGCCTCCACAGTGAAACCATTCTGAGTAGTAGGAGAACTGCATATTGGGGTAGTGGTTAAAACGGAAGTGTGTCTCTTGGAGGAACACAACCTCGACTTTGGCTTTTCTCAGAATGGTAAAGACTTGGCTCCTTTTTGATGGGGAGTGAAAGCCCTTAACATTGTAAGAAGCAATGTGTAGATCAGCCATTTGGTGAGGTGTAAGTAGGATTACCTCTAAGCTGGGAGTGCCTCCTCCAAGAGAGAAAGTAGGTGATGTGTGGTCTTGTCTCTAGGCATGAAATCTGAGTCAGGATGCTGTAGGAATCTCTTGCAGCCAGTTTGAATATGGCATACCTTGAATGAAGAACAGGGTAAGAACGTAGAACAGAACATAAGGGTACAAACAAACAATAGATCAGCATAGGTGTGTACGCTGAATACATGTGGGGGGAATAGGTGGTCTGGAGACCAGTAAGGAGATCGAGTAACACCTCGAATGAGGCTAATGGATTTTTAGGGAGAATGGGTCTACCTGAGTAATGCAACCGACATATTAACACTGATGTCAATCTAACATTATACCAGGTTAATCACATGAGATTAGTAATCTTGTTCAAGTTAGAGGTTAGACATTAATGACAATGTAAGGGTAAGAATTCCTGTAGTTTTACTTAATGTTCCTGAGAGAGGCTTCTAGGAATAAGCTGCATGTTCCTTTTCTTGGATCTGGATGACTTCGGGGTACGAAAAACTTCAAATGGAACCGTCTTGGGGAGATCCGGAAGATCGCGCAGGTCCTGAAAAAGTTCCCAGTTCTCGATCGGTAAGGGGTCCACTTTCAGAAGCTCATAGGTGGCTTGAAGATCTGTGAAGGACTTGATAAAGAACTTATTCCCAGCAGAGGAGAAAGCAAGTCCAAAAGGGTAGGACCAACGATATGGTATTTTATTGGATCGGAGCCAGTCGGTCAGGGGTTTGAGTGCTCTGCGCTTTTTTAAAGTAGAAGGTGCCAAATCTTGATAAATTTCTAACCTGGAATCTTCGTAAGACAGGTCAGCATTGTTGCGGGCAGCTTCTAAGATGGCGGATTTTGTCGGGAAGCTTAAGAACTTGCAGATGACATCCCTGGGCGGATCGGAGGGCTTGGGTTTCGGGCGGAGGGCTCTATGGGCCCGTTCTATGACCACATCTTGCGGAAAATCGGGGCCTAGTAGCGAGCTACAGATAGCAAGAACAGCCGCTGGTACATCTCCGGGTAAAACCGCTTCTGGAATCCCACGAAACCTTAGATTGTTCCGGCGCCCTCTGTTCTCCTGATCTTCAATAGCATTATGCATCTCATTTAGGTAGTTTGAGCAGCGGCGTAGGGCATTCGACACTTCTGTGTGGTGGTTCAGGGATGCTGCTTGATGTAGCTCTAGGGTCTCTACTCTATCCCCTATGTGCCGCACCTCCTGTCTAAAGGCTGAGATTTCGGTAAGGATGGGTTCCATAACCCTACTCAGGGCGCGATCCAGGTATTTCCTCGTAAGAGGTAGATCAGAGCTGACCTGTGTGTCCTCCGTTTCACTTTCGTCATCCGAGAGGGTAGGGGCCCGCTTCGGCGCTTTAGGATGTGTTGCCGGCGCCATCTTAGTTTCCCTTGCTGCGAACGTTGTTGCCGCTTTTTTAAGGAATTTCTCCATCTCACCTGGAGGAATCTGTCCCTTAGGGTTGGTGGGGTGGTCGCCTTGTTTCTGGTTGCCAATTTTCACCATTCTTGTCTAAATGTGCTGCTGTATGCTGGTGTTATAATCGAATCTCCTAAAAGAGAGCAGTGAACTATGCGACCATCTCAGTCCGGCGCTAGATCCGCCCCCTAGTTTCTGGTATTTGAGGCCTACTTGAAATCTATCCCAAAAAGGATATCTTACATTGAAGGTGCTGAATAGTGTCATTCAGAAAAACCTAAGACACACGCTACCGTGCTGATAGAAGTCTTATTCTGTGATTAAACCTATACCTGTCACACAGCGCAAAAAAAAACAGGCCTCACATCTATATTCAACCAAATCTGTACTGTTTTAGCTGGTCAAGTTATTTGTAGTGACCGTAAAAGCACATTTTTTTTTCTGGGTTGAAAAACTATTCCCAAATTTGCCATTCTCAAAATAACTAGTTTCTGGTATTTGAGGCCTACTTGAAATCTATCCCAAAAAGGATATCTTACATTGAAGGTGCTGATAGTGCCATTCAGAAAAACCTAAGACACACGCTACCGTGCAGATAGAAGTCTGATTCTGTGATTAAACCTATACCTGTCACACAGCGCAAAAAAAAACAGGCCTCACAACTCTATTCAACCAAATCTGAACTGTTTTAGCTGGTCAAGTTATTTGTAGTGACCGTAAAAGCACACTTTTTGTTCTGGGTTAAAAAACTATTCCCAAATTTGCCATTCTCAAAATTGTGGTGAACGGGAACAATGAGGAAAACATCTAATACGGGACGCGGACGTGGACATGGTCGTGGTGGTGTTAGTGGTCCCTCTGGGAAAGGACGTGGCCGTTCTGCCACAGCCACACGTCCTAGTGAACCAACTACCTCAGGTCCCAGTAGCCAGCAGAATTTACAGCGATATTTGGTGGGGCCCAATGCCGTTCTAAGGATGGTAAGGCCTGAGCAGGTACAGGCATTAGTCAATTGGGTGGCCGACAGTGGATCCAGCACGTTCACATTATCTCCCACCCAGTCTTCTGCAGAAAGCGCACAGATGGCGCATGCAAACCAAGCCCATCGGTCTGTCACATCACCCCCATGCATATCAGGGAAACTGTCTGAGCCTCAAGTTATGCAGCAGTCTCTTATGCTGTTTGAAAACTCTGCTGCCAGGGTTTCCCAAGGGCATTAACCTAGCCCTTCCCCAGGGGTGGAAGAGATAGAATGCACTAACGCACAACCACTTATTTTTCCTGATGATGAGGACATGGGAATACCACCTCAGCACGTCTCTGATGATGATGAAACACAGGTGCCAACTGCTGCGTCTTTCTGCAGTGTGCAGACTGAACAGGAGGTCAGGGATCAAGACTGGGTGGAAGACGATGCAGGGGACGATGAGGTCCTAGACCCCACATGGAATGAAGGTCGTGCCACTGACTTTCACAGTTCGGAGGAAGAGGCAGTGGTGAGACCGAGCCAACAGCGTAGCAAAAGAGGGAGCAGTGGGCAAAATCAGAACACCCGCCGCCAAGAGACTCCGCCTGCTACTGACCGCCGCCATCTGGGACCGAGCACCCCAAAGGCAGCTTCAAGGAGTTCCCTGGCATGGCACTTCTTCAAACAATGTGCTGACGACAAGACCTGAGTGGTTTGCACGCTGTGCCATCAGAGCCTGAAGCGAGGCATTAACGTTCTGAACCTTAGCACAACCTGCATGACCAGGCACCTGCATGCAAAGCATGAACTGCAGTGGAGTAAACACCTTAAAAACAAGGAAGTCACTCAGGCTCCCCCTGCTACCTCTTCTGCTGCTGCCGCCTCGGCCTCTTCCTCTGCCTCTGGAGGAACGTTGGCACCTGCCGCCCAGCAAACATGGGATGTACCACCAACACCACCACCTGCGTCACCAAGCATCTCAACCATGTCACACGGCAGCGTTCAGCTCTCCATCTCACAAACATTTGAGAGAAAGCGTAAATTCCTACCTAGCCACCCTCGATCCCTGGCCCTGAATGCCAGCATTTCTAAACTACTGGCCTATGAAATGCTGTCATTTAGGCTGGTGGACACACACAGCTTCAAACAGCTCATGTCACTTGCTGTCCCACAGTATGTTGTTCCCAGCCGCCACTACTTCTCCAAGAGAGCCGTGCCTTCCCTGCACAAACAAGTGTCCGATAAAATCAAGTGTGCACTGCGCAACGCCATCTGTGGCAAGGTCCACCTAACCACAGATACGTGGACCAGTAAGCACGCCAGGGACGCTATATCTCCCTAACTGCACACTGGGTAAATGTAGTTGCGGCTGGGCCCCAGGCGGAGAGCTGTTTGGCGCACGTCCTTCCGCCGCCAAGGATCGCAGGGCAACATTCTTTGCCTCCTGTCTCCTCCTCCTCCTACTCAGCTTCCTCCTCCTCTTCTTCCACCTGCTCATCCAGTCAGCCACACACCTTCACCACCAACTTCAGCACAGCACGGGGTAAACGTCAGCAGGCCATTCTGAAACTCATATGTTTGGGGGACAGCCCCCACACCGCACAGGAGTTGTGGCGGGGTATAGAACAACAGACCGACGAGTGGTTGCTGCCGGTGAGCCTCAAGCCCGGCCTGGTGGTGTGCGATAATGGGCGAAATCTCGTTGCAGCTCTGGGACTAGCCGGTTTGACGCACATCCCTTGCCTGGCGCATGTGCTGAATTTGGTGGTGCAGAAGTTCATTCGTAACTACCCGACATGTCAGAGCTGCTGCATAAAGTGCGGGCCGTCTGTTCGCGCTTCCGGCGTTCACACCCTGCCGCTGCTCGCCTGTCTGCGCTACAGCGTAACTTCGGCCTTCCCGCTCACCGCCTCATATGCGACGTACCCACCAGGTGGAACTCCACCTTGCATATGCTGGACAGACTGTGCGAGCAGCAGCAGGCCATAGTGGAGTTTCAGCTGCAGCACGCACGGGTCAGTCGCACTGTGGATCAGACACACTTCACCATCAATGACTGGGCCTCCGTGCGTGACCTGTGTGCCCTGTTGCGTTGTTTCGAGTACTCCACCAACATGGCCAGTGGCGATGACGCCGTTATCAGCGTTACAATACCACTTCTATGTCTCCTTGAGAAAACACTTAGGGCGATGATGGAAGAGGAGGTGGCCCAGGAGGAAGAGGAGGAAGAGGGGTCATTTTTAGCACTTTCAGGCCAGTCTCTTCGAAGTGACTCAGAGGGAGGTTTTTTGCAACACCAGAGGCCAGGTACAAATGTGGCCAGACAGGGCCCACTACTGGAGGACGAGGAGGACGAGGATGAGGAGGAGGTGGAGGAGGATGAGGATGAAGCATGTTCACAGCGGGGTGGCACCCAAAGCAGCTCGGGCCCATCACTGGTGCGTGGCTGGGGGGAAACACAGGACGATGACGATACGCCTCCCACAGAGGACAGCTTGTCCTTACCTCTGGGCAGCCTGGCACACATGAGCGACTACATGCTGCAGTGCCTGCGAAACAACAGCACAGTTGCCCACATTTTAACGTGTGCGGACTACTGGGTTGCCACCCTGCTGGATCCCCGGTACAAAGACAATGTGCCACCTTACTTCCTACACTGGAGCGTGATAGGAAGATGCGCGAGTACAAGCGCACGTTGGTAGACGCGCTACTGAGAGCATTCCCAAATGTCACAGGGGAACCAGTGGAAGCCCAAGGCGAAGGCAGAGGAGGAGCAAGAGGTCGCCAACGCAGCTGTGTCACGCCCAGCTCCTCTAAGGGCAGGGTTAGCATGGCAGAGATGTGGAAAAGTTTTGTCAACACGCCACAGCTAACTGCACCACCACCTGATATGGAACGTGTTAGCAGGAGGCAACATTTCACTAACATGGTGGAACAGTACCTGTGCACACCCCTCCACGTACTGACTGATGGTTCGGCCCCATTCAACTTCTGGGTCTCCAAATTGTCCACGTGGCCAGAGCTAGCCTTTTATGCCTTGGAGGTGCTGGCCTGCCCGGCGGCCAGCGTTTTGTCTGAACGTGTATTCAGCACGGCAGGGGGCGTCATTACAGACAAACGCAGCCGCCTGTCTACAGCCAATGTGGACAAGCTGACGTTCATAAAAATGAACCAGGCATGGATCCCACAGGACCTGTCCATCCCTTGTGCAGATTAGATATTACCTACCTCCCCTTAACAATATATTATTCTACTTCAGGGCACTTCCTCATTCAATACTATTTTTAATTTCATTTTACCATTATATTGCGGGGCAACCCAAAGTTAAATGAACCTCTCCTCTGTCTGGGTGCCGGGGCCTAAATGTGTGACAGTGGCCTGTTCCAGTGGTGGGTGACGTGAAGCCTGATTCTCTGCTATGAAATGAAGACAGATTCTGCGCTGACATAAGGCCAGATTCTCTGTTACAGGACCTCTCTCCTCTGCCTGGGTGCCTGGGCCCAAATGTGTGACAGTGGCCTGTTCTAGTGGTGGGTGACGTGAAGCCTGATTCTCTGCTATGACATGAAGACAGATTCTGTGCTGACATAAGGCCAGATTCTCTGTTAAGGGACCTCTCTCCTCTGCCTAGGTGCCTGGGCCTAAATGTGTGACAGTGGCCTGTTCCAGTGGTGGGTGACGTGAAGCCTGATTCTCTGCTATGACATGAAGACAGATTCTGCGCTGACATAAGGCCAGATTCTCTGTTACGGGACCTCTCTCCTCTGCCTGGGTGCCTGGGCCTAAATGTGTGACAGTGGCCTGTTCTAGTGGTGGGTGACGTGAAGCCTGATTCTCTGCTATGACATGAAGACAGATTCTGGGCTGACATAAGGCCAGATTCTCTGTTACGGGACCTCTCTCCTCTGCCTGGGTGCCTGGGCCTAAATGTGTGACAGTGGCCTGTTCCAGTGGTGGGTGACGTGAAGCCTGATTCTCTGCTATGACATGAAGACAGATTCTGCGCTGACATAAGGCCAGATTCTCTGTTACGGGACCTCTCTCCTCTGCCTGGGTGCCGGGGCCTAAATATGTGACAGTGGCCTGTTCCAGTGGTGGGTGACGTGAAGCCTGATTCTCTGCTATGACATGAAGACAGATTCTGCGCTGACATAAGGCCAGATTCTCTGTTACAGGACCTCTCTCCTCTGCCTGGGTGCCTGGGCCTAAATGTGTGACAGTGGCCTGTTCCAGTGGTGGGTGACGTGAAGCCTGATTCTCTGCTATGACATGAAGACAGATTCTGCTCTGACATAAGGCCAGATTCTCTGTTACGGGACCTCTATCCTCTGCCTGGGTGCCTGGGCCTAAATGTGTGACAGTGGCCTGTTCCAGTGATGGGTGACGTGAAGCCTGATTCTCTGCTATGACATGAAGACAGATTCTGCGCTGACATAAGGCCAGATTCTCTGTTACGGGACCTCTCTCCTCTGCCTGGGTGCCTGGGCCTAAATATGTGACAGTGGCCTGTTCCAGTGGTGGGTGACGTGAAGCCTGATTCTCTGCTATGACATGAAGACAGATTCTGCGCTGACATAAGGCCAGATTCTCTGTTACGGGACCTCTCTCCTCTGCCTGGGTGCCTGGGCCTAAAATATGTGACAGTGGCCTGTTCCAGTGGTGGGTGACGTGAAGCCTGATTCTCTGCTATGACATGAAGACAGATTCTGCGCTGACATAAGGCCAGATTCTCTGTTACGGGACCTCTCTCCTCTGCCTGGGTGCCTGGGCCTAAATATGTGACAGTGGCCTTTTCCAGTGGTGGGTGACGTGAAGCCTGATTCTCTGCTATGACATGAAGACAGATTCTGCGCTGACATAAGGCCAGATTCTCTGTTACAGGACCTCTCTCCTCTGCCTGGGTGCCTGGGCCTAAATGTGTGACAGTGGCCTGTTCCAGTGGTGGGTGACGTGAAGCCTGATTCTCTGCTATGACATGAAGACAGATTCTGCGCTGACATAAGGCCAGATTCTCTGTTTCGGGACCGCTCTCCTCTGTCTGGGTGCCGGGGCCTAAATATGTGACAGTGGCCTCTTCCAGTGGTGGGTGACATGAAGCCAGATTCTCTGCTATGGCATGAAGAGACTGATTCTCTGCTGACATGAAGCCAGATTCTTTGCTATGGCATGAAGAGACTGATTCTCTGCTGACGTGAAGCCAGATTCTCTGCTATGGGACCTCTGTCCAATTGATATTGGGTCATTTTTATTTTTTTTATTTTTATTTTAATTCATTTCCCTATCCACATTTGTTTGCAGGGGATTTACCAACATGTTTCTGCCTTTTGCAGCCCTCTAGCTCTTTCCTGGGCTGTTTTACAGCCTTTTTAGTGCCGAAAAGTTCGGGTCCCCATTGACTTCAATGGTGTTCGGGTTCGGGACGAAGTTCGGTTCGGGTTCGGATCCCGAACCCGAACATTTCCGGGAAGTTCGGCCGAACTTCTCCAACCCGAACATCCAGGTGTTCGCTCAACTCTACCCGTCACCATTTGCTTGCTTATTCGCTATTTTTGTTGTAAAATTAAAACAATAAAAATATTTCTTTCTGGAGGATCTTCTGATCACAGTCACCCTTTCTTGGAGACAGTGGGACGACCTCCAATGCTGAAAAAGTAATAGAATTCAGGTTCCCCCCATGATGTTGGTTTACGTGATTAGCAATGGGGGTATCCCTATGTTTCACAATTTCGTTAATGTGTTCACACACTCTCCGTCTGAATTCTCTGAACGTCATTCCAATGTAATCCCTGGGACAGGTGCATTGGCAAATATATACGACTCCCTTCGTCTTGCAGTTAATAAAATCTCTAATCGTATGGATATCACAGTTTTAGATGTTCTTACAAAATTACAGGCCTTAAATGCGCCACATTTAAAAAACTCCTATTGGTCTTCTATCAAGCCAAGTACCCTCATGTTTTGGGCCAGTATAATGAATGTGTACCAAACGGTCCTTCCGACTTCTGCCCTTACGATAAGCAATCTGTAGAAATGGTACAATGGCTTTAGAGAGGTCCTTATCCATGGCCAAAATTGGCCAGTAGGTTTTTAGAATGTTAACGACTTCCTTATTGGCAACATCAAATGTCCCAATCAAACAGATCAGATCATCATCTTTTTTGACCCTCAGTATAAGGAGGTCACTCCTACTACTCGCTTCTGCTTACCTGAAAGGCCTCTTTTAAGGGAGAATCAGGGTAGCCTCTCTGAGAAAGTCTATTTTTAAGTTTTTTAGACTCACAATAGAATTTCTCATTGTTAGAGCAGTTTCTGCATATGCAAAGGTATTTCCCCTTGGGGATACCTCACTTCACTGTGACTGGATGATGACTGCTCCAGTGTAAGATGCTATTCGTAGCTGTAGGTTTACGAAATACTAAAGTTGTCAGATTTCCAGAGACAAGTCTAACCTCTACATCAAGAAAAGTGATGCATTCAGGTTGTATTTCATACGTGAAACTTAGACCAATGTCGTTGTTGTTAAGTGAGGCGATAAGTTCCTTAAATTCTTCCCTGATCCCTCCCAAATGAGAAAGACGCCATCAATGTACCGCGTCCAGAAAATAATATCACTCCACCAGACATGGAGGCCTGGGAAAACATATTTGTCTTCCCACCAGCCCAGGAGAAGATTAGCATAAGTCAGGGGCAATGGACTCCCCATAGCTTTCCCCCTGAGCTGGTGGTAAAACAGTCCATTAAACAAAAAGAAACTATGAGTGAGAGTGTATTCTAGAAGGCGCATGATGAATTGATTATGATTCTCACAGTGAGTGCCTCTGGTCATGAGATAGTGTGCTGTTGCCGCCATACCTCTATCATGGGGTATAGATGTGTATAAGGATTCTACGTCTATACTGGCAAGAAAGCAGTTAGAGTCTATGGTAATCACTTCAATCTTGCGTAAGAAATCCATAGTATCTCTCGTGTATGACGGCAAAGACAGCACAAAGTCCCTCAGAACTCTATCTAGATACACTCTACAATGATGTGTAAGGAAGTCTACAACCGATACAATGGGTCGACCCGTAAGGACATGCAGTCCCTTATGCACCTTAGGGAGACAGTAAAAAGTTGCCAATTGTGGAGACTTCGGCAATAAGAATAAGTATTCTGTTTTGTTAATGACTCCTTTTTCAAGACTTTCCTGAAGGATGGATTTAAGTTGCGTCTGAAATACAGTGGAGGGATCACCAGGGAGGGTCATATAACTATTCTTGTCTTTTAATAAATCTAAGCACATTTTCTGATTTTGTGGATGGTCAAGTATGACCAAGTTGCCACCTTTATCCGATGGTTTTATTACGATAGTATTGTCAATTTCAAGGCTCCTGAGAGCTTTTGACTCGTATTGAGTAAGTTGCTCCAATGCGGTACCCACTAACTGTAAAAAAAATATCTATATGTTCTGAATTCATCGGAGGTGGTAGCCTGGTGCTCATTAGATGTAAGTTGGTAAAAGGGCCCTTACCTGGTTCTTTCGAACCCTCTTCCCATAAGTCCATCACGGTCTATAAATCAGGGAAATCATTACTACATTAATTCCTAGTTCAGTACATGTTTGTTTATTGGTATTCAAATAGAACTTGTGCCATTTAAGTCATCTACAAAACAAATTCAAATCCTTAATTAATGTGAAACATTGAATTTAGTCGTAGGTACAAAAGAGAGACCTCTCTGCAATACATCTGTCTCAATATATGGGAAGAAAGATTGATAATTTGGAGACTATCAGTTATAGGCGATTGTCCCCACCGTTCATACAGTTTCTTAGTTGATAAGGACTCCAGAATCCACTGGCCTATGCCGCTGTCACCCACCAAAACCTGTAAAACATGTCAAGCACAAAGGTTATACATGCATAAATTGTCCAGTCACAGAAGTAATATCAATAATTATATGGCCCAATATATAACATAAAAATATTATCTGAACATATAACAATCCCAAAAAAGAAACAGAGCTCTAAGGTGAAACCTATCACTCAAATAGAGACAATAGCCAAAGACAGAAATACAGCAAAAGCTAAGAATGAAAGCAAGAGAGAAAAGTTGATCCCTCAAGAAATAGCAGTGCAAGAACCTATGGTTGAAGGGTGAACTGAGCCAGATAGATAATTGTAATCAAATCAATGTATACCGCAAGACATGATGGGGGTGAAGAAAGCAGCACAGGTCAGGATAGGAACCTTGACGCGCGTTTCGCCTCAGCTTCGTCGAGAGGTAAGTGACATGTACACTAGCCAGAAGCCCCTATTTATATCTCCCACAAATGCCAGGTGCATATAATGTTAGTATAAATCAAAAGCAGCTGCTGCCTAATATTGAGCGCTTCATACCTGGTGATGCACGCCGAGCCCACAATGGAGACAAAGATCCAATAACTATAAAGTGACAAGTGCAAGAATATAAAAAACAAAATCAACACAAAACATATATTGTCAAAAACCCATAATAATATTGCAGCAATGATTCATCTTCATGTTCTTATTCCATGAAGTCCATCCCTCTCGTAGCATACCAAAGATAGTGGTTCAATGCTCATAAGGCCATATGGCTACAAAGAAAAATATATAAAAATCAGAATCACTAAAAATCGATATAAAACAATACCTAAAGTAAAGATTTAAAACTCAAAGCCTCATTCAATCCATGAGGAGTCACAGTATTGAGCAGAACCATCCATTTAATTTCTTTTTGGAGGAGACAGCGCTTTATGTCTTCTCCCTTAATCCCCAATCTTACGCGATCAATGCCTCTAAAGGAGATTCCTCTGGGATTGCAATTGTGTTCCTCCCTAAAATATTTTGCCACCGGTTTCAACTTCTTAAGTTTATCTTGTTCGGTGATCTCACCTGCTGCCCTGATGTCTCGGATATGTTCTAATACTCTAATTTTCCTCATCATCCCTATGTAGATCAAACCACAGGAGATGTGATGTACAATTTTATATTCTTTGTCCCTACCAGAATTGCCAAATTTGTCTTAACCATATAGCGGCATGCAGTACAGCTACCACATGGGAAAGAACCCCATTGTGGGCCTTTGTCGCCAAAGAGACCACCTCTCATCGGGACCACATAGCGACTCCTCGTCACCATGTCCCTTAGATTCTTTGCTCTCTTCCAAGTGACAAGTGGTCTCTCTGAGATCACTCTCTTCAAGTCCTTATCCGTGCAAAGGACTTGCCAGTGTTTCTGGAGGATAGCCTGCAGTTGTCTCCATTGAGCATTAAAGTTGGTAATGAACCTGGGGAAGCCATAATCGCCTCCTTTTTTGGGGGGAGCATGACCCAACAAATTCTCCTTAGGGAGGTTTTTGGCTTTAACATAGCTTTTCTTGATCACTTCTTTACTATAACCCCTCTCCAAAAACCTCCATGATAGGTCCGCTGCTTGTTCCTCAAACTTAACATCACTAGAAAAAATCCTCCTTGCTCTACAGATTTGGCCGCTTGTATAGCTCGAGAGACCTGTGGATGGTGAGAGGAGGAAGAAAACAGCAGGGAATTGGTGGCGGTAGGCTTTCTATGTATGTCAAAACCCAGAAATCCTCCGTCCTCCACCACTATTGCAAGGTCCAGAATCTCCACATGGTCCACATTATAATTCCAAGTAAGCTTGATATTATGATTATTATCATGAAGGCCATGTAAAAACTCTTCTAAGTGCGACGCCGAGCCCTGCCAGATAAACAACATGTCATCAATATACCTCAAACACGAGACTACGGCGTTGTGACCCTCCAAATTCATGACTATCTCTCTCTCCCACAGCCCCAGGAAAAGATTAGCATATGAGGGCGCACAAGTCGCCCCCATAGCTGTTCCCCGGAGCTGTGGGAAAAAACGGTCCTTGAATGTAAATGCATTGTGTGTCAATGCAAACTAATAGCATCATGATCAGATCAATGAGGTCCCTATCAAGACTCGTTTCCAGGAAGAATCTCGTTGCTCGTAGCCCATGGTCGTGGTAGATGGACGTGTACAGGGACTCAACGTCACAAGTGACTAGGAACATGTCACTGTCCAAATGTACCCCATTAAGTCTTCTAAGGACATAAGTGGTGTCACGAACAAAGGAAGGTAAAGTTTGTACACATCTCTGTAGATAAAAATTGACAAAGCGGCAGACTGTCTCACACAAACCCCCAATGCCGGATACTATAGGCCTACCTGGTGGTGACCTAGGATCTTTATGTACTTTGGGAAGTAGATAAAAAGTGGGAAGGACCGGGAAATCCATCACCAGACCCTCCCACATTTTAGCACTAATAATGCCACTATCATGTGCTCTCCTAAGTATCCCATCCAATTCTAGTTTATATTGTGCCATAGGATTACAGTCCAATTTACGATAACAAGACCTATCACCTAATTGGCGAAAAGCCTCCTTCTCGTACAACTGCACTGGCCAGATCACAACATTGCCCTCCTTATCAGCTGGTTTTAAAAACAACATCTTTCATGTTTTTCAGTTCTTTCAAAGCAAGTCTCAAATCCTTGCTTGAAATGTTATGAAATCTAGTATTACATATCCTCTCAAAATCCTGTTTAACCAGCTTGACAAAAATGTCAACCGCTGGACAAGATGTCGTGGGGGGCCAATGCTGAGAACGGTGGTGCAGATGTGTAGGGAACTAAGATGTGTCGTCCAGTTCCCGTTCATCCAACAGAGATTAGAGGTCACTAAGAGTCTGAAGTTCCAGAGGGGAGAAGTCAGCCTGACCATCTCTCCTACTGAAAAATGTTTTAAAACATAATTTTCTTGCGAAGAACTCCAAGTAAATAATCAAATTTCCCTGTCGGAGAAAAAGTCAGACCCCTACGCAAGACTGATAGTTAGGGTTGTGTTTTTCCCCCGCTATTTCTATTTTTATGTACATTATGATGTGTTATGTATTTATTGTAATAAAATGAATTATATTTTGGATCATTTGGGGCATTTTGTCATTGTTTTGTAAACAACACTGTAGGTATATATTGGTTTCCAATTTTTTGCCCAGACTCATTGCTTTGCATATTGAGGCTTGTTTTTGGTTTTACATTTCGAACAGATAGGAGAAACTGATGGCATGAGAGTGAAATCTGTACCACCAGTGAGGGAGCTTGAATACTGTTATTTTGCATTCTGATAGAAAAGGATGATCCATGAGTAGGGATGAGCGAACCCGAACTGTATAGTTCGGGTTCGTACCGAATTTTGGGGTGTCCGTGACACGGACCCGAACCCGAACATTTTCGTAAAAGTCCGTGTTCGGGTTCGGTGTTCGGCGCTTTCTTGGCGCTTTTTGAAAGGCTGCAAAGCAGCCAATCAACAAGCGTCATACTACTTGGCCCAAGAGGCCATCACAGCCATGCCTACTATTGGCATGGCTGTGATTGGCCAGTGCACCATGTGACCCAGCCTCTATTTAAGCTGGAGTCACGTAGCGCCGCACGTCACTCTGCTATGATCAGTATAGGGAGAGGTTGCAGCTGCGACGTTAGGGCGAGATTAGGCAGATTAACTCCTCCAAAAGACTTGATTCTGTGATCGATCTGCAGCTGTGGATCATTGAAGTGATATTATTGACTTGCTCACTTTTTTGAGGCTGCCCAGAGCGTTTTTAGATCACTTTTTTTCTGGGGTGATCGGCGGCCATTTTGTGACTTGTGGAGCGCCAGCACGAGCTATCACCAAGTGTATTTAACCATCGATAGTGTGGTTATTTTGTGCTATATCCTACATCAGCTGCAGGCTGAGCCTGTGTCACCCAAGTGCATTTAACCATCAACAGTCTGATTATTTTTTGGCCATATACTACATCAGCTGCAGGCTGAGCCTGTGTCACCCAAGTGCATTTAACCATCAACAGTGTGGTTATTTTTTGGCCATATATTACATCAGGGGCAAGTTGAGCCTGTCACCCAGCGCCTAAAAAATAGACCTGACATTTCTATTCAACCAAATCTGCACAGTTTTAGCTGGTCAAGTTATTTGTAGTGACCGTAAAAGAAGACTTTTTGTTCTGGGTTGAAAAAGCATTCCCAAATTTGCCATACTGAAAATAACTAGTTTGTGGTATTTGAGGCCTACTTGAAATCTATCCCTAAAAGAAAATCTTACATTGAAGGTATTGATAGTGTCATTCAGAAAAACCTAAGACACACGCTAGCGTGCTGATAGAAGTGTCATTCTGTGATTAAACCTATAACTGTCACACAGCGCAAAAAAAAAAACAGGTCTCACATCTCTATTCAACCAAATCTGCACAGTTTTAGCTGGTCAAGTTATTTGTAGTGACCGTAAAAGCAGACTTTTTGTTCTGGGTTGAAAAAGCATTCCCAAATTTGCCATTCTCAAAATTACTAGTTTGTGGTATTTGAGGCCTACTTGAAATCTATCCCAAAAAGAAAATCTTACATTGAAGGTATTGATAGTGTCATTCAGAAAAACCTAAGACACACGCTAGCGTGCTGATAGAAGTGTCATTCTGTGTTTAAACCTATAACTGTCACACAGCGCAAAAAAAAAACAGGTCTCACATCTCTATTCAACCAAATCTACACAGTTTTAGCTGGTCAAGTTATTTGTAGTGACCGTAAAAGCAGACTTTTTGTTCTGGGTTGAAAAAGCATTCCCAAATTTGCCATTCTGAAAATAACTAGTTTGTGGTATTTGAGGCCTACTTGAAATCTATCCCAAAAAGAAAATCTTACATTGAAGGTATTGATAGTGTGATTCAGAAAAACCTAAGACACACGCTAGCGTGCTGATAGAAGTGTCATTCTGTGATTAAACCTATAACTGTCACACAGCGCAAAAAAAAAACAGGTCTCACATCTCTATTCAACCAAATCTGCACAGTTTTAGCTGGTCAAGTTATTTGTAGTGACCGTAAAAGCACACTTTTTGTTCTGGGTTAAAAAACTATTCCCAAATTTGCCATTCTCAAAATTGTGGTGAACGGGAACAATGAGGAAAACATCTAATACGGGACGCGGACGTGGACATGGTCGTGGTGGTGTTAGTGGTCCCTCTGGGAAAGGACGTGGCCGTTCTGCCACAGCCACACGTCCTAGTGAACCAACTACCTCAGGTCCCAGTAGCCAGCAGAATTTACAGCGATATTTGGTGGGGCCCAATGCCGTTCTAAGGATGGTAAGGCCTGAGCAGGTACAGGCATTAGTCAATTGGGTGGCCGACAGTGGATCCAGCACGTTCACATTATCTCCCACCCAGTCTTCTGCAGAAAGCGCACAGATGGCGCATGCAAACCAAGCCCATCGGTCTGTCACATCACCCCCATGCATATCAGGGAAACTGTCTGAGCCTCAAGTTATGCAGCAGTCTCTTATGCTGTTTGAAAACTCTGCTGCCAGGGTTTCCCAAGGGCATTAACCTAGCCCTTCCCCAGGGGTGGAAGAGATAGAATGCACTAACGCACAACCACTTATTTTTCCTGATGATGAGGACATGGGAATACCACCTCAGCACGTCTCTGATGATGATGAAACACAGGTGCCAACTGCTGCGTCTTTCTGCAGTGTGCAGACTGAACAGGAGGTCAGGGATCAAGACTGGGTGGAAGACGATGCAGGGGACGATGAGGTCCTAGACCCCACATGGAATGAAGGTCGTGCCACTGACTTTCACAGTTCGGAGGAAGAGGCAGTGGTGAGACCGAGCCAACAGCGTAGCAAAAGAGGGAGCAGTGGGCAAAATCAGAACACCCGCCGCCAAGAGACTCCGCCTGCTACTGACCGCCGCCATCTGGGACCGAGCACCCCAAAGGCAGCTTCAAGGAGTTCCCTGGCATGGCACTTCTTCAAACAATGTGCTGACGACAAGACCTGAGTGGTTTGCACGCTGTGCCATCAGAGCCTGAAGCGAGGCATTAACGTTCTGAACCTTAGCACAACCTGCATGACCAGGCACCTGCATGCAAAGCATGAACTGCAGTGGAGTAAACACCTTAAAAACAAGGAAGTCACTCAGGCTCCCCCTGCTACCTCTTCTGCTGCTGCCGCCTCGGCCTCTTCCTCTGCCTCTGGAGGAACGTTGGCACCTGCCGCCCAGCAAACATGGGATGTACCACCAACACCACCACCTGCGTCACCAAGCATCTCAACCATGTCACACGGCAGCGTTCAGCTCTCCATCTCACAAACATTTGAGAGAAAGCGTAAATTCCTACCTAGCCACCCTCGATCCCTGGCCCTGAATGCCAGCATTTCTAAACTACTGGCCTATGAAATGCTGTCATTTAGGCTGGTGGACACACACAGCTTCAAACAGCTCATGTCACTTGCTGTCCCACAGTATGTTGTTCCCAGCCGCCACTACTTCTCCAAGAGAGCCGTGCCTTCCCTGCACAAACAAGTGTCCGATAAAATCAAGTGTGCACTGCGCAACGCCATCTGTGGCAAGGTCCACCTAACCACAGATACGTGGACCAGTAAGCACGCCAGGGACGCTATATCTCCCTAACTGCACACTGGGTAAATGTAGTTGCGGCTGGGCCCCAGGCGGAGAGCTGTTTGGCGCACGTCCTTCCGCCGCCAAGGATCGCAGGGCAACATTCTTTGCCTCCTGTCTCCTCCTCCTCCTACTCAGCTTCCTCCTCCTCTTCTTCCACCTGCTCATCCAGTCAGCCACACACCTTCACCACCAACTTCAGCACAGCACGGGGTAAACGTCAGCAGGCCATTCTGAAACTCATATGTTTGGGGGACAGCCCCCACACCGCACAGGAGTTGTGGCGGGGTATAGAACAACAGACCGACGAGTGGTTGCTGCCGGTGAGCCTCAAGCCCGGCCTGGTGGTGTGCGATAATGGGCGAAATCTCGTTGCAGCTCTGGGACTAGCCGGTTTGACGCACATCCCTTGCCTGGCGCATGTGCTGAATTTGGTGGTGCAGAAGTTCATTCGTAACTACCCGACATGTCAGAGCTGCTGCATAAAGTGCGGGCCGTCTGTTCGCGCTTCCGGCGTTCACACCCTGCCGCTGCTCGCCTGTCTGCGCTACAGCGTAACTTCGGCCTTCCCGCTCACCGCCTCATATGCGACGTACCCACCAGGTGGAACTCCACCTTGCATATGCTGGACAGACTGTGCGAGCAGCAGCAGGCCATAGTGGAGTTTCAGCTGCAGCACGCACGGGTCAGTCGCACTGTGGATCAGACACACTTCACCATCAATGACTGGGCCTCCGTGCGAGACCTGTGTGCCCTGTTGCGTTGTTTCGAGTACTCCACCAACATGGCCAGTGGCGATGACGCCGTTATCAGCGTTACAATACCACTTCTATGTCTCCTTGAGAAAACACTTAGGGCGATGATGGAAGAGGAGGTGGCCCAGGAGGAAGAGGAGGAAGAGGGGTCATTTTTAGCACTTTCAGGCCAGTCTCTTCGAAGTGACTCAGAGGGAGGTTTTTTGCAACACCAGAGGCCAGGTACAAATGTGGCCAGACAGGGCCCACTACTGGAGGACGAGGAGGACGAGGATGAGGAGGAGGTGGAGGAGGATGAGGATGAAGCATGTTCACAGCGGGGTGGCACCCAAAGCAGCTCGGGCCCATCACTGGTGCGTGGCTGGGGGGAAACACAGGACGATGACGATACGCCTCCCACAGAGGACAGCTTGTCCTTACCTCTGGGCAGCCTGGCACACATGAGCGACTACATGCTGCAGTGCCTGCGAAACAACAGCACAGTTGCCCACATTTTAACGTGTGCGGACTACTGGGTTGCCACCCTGCTGGATCCCCGGTACAAAGACAATGTGCCACCTTACTTCCTACACTGGAGCGTGATAGGAAGATGCGCGAGTACAAGCGCACGTTGGTAGACGCGCTACTGAGAGCATTCCCAAATGTCACAGGGGAACCAGTGGAAGCCCAAGGCGAAGGCAGAGGAGGAGCAAGAGGTCGCCAACGCAGCTGTGTCACGCCCAGCTCCTCTAAGGGCAGGGTTAGCATGGCAGAGATGTGGAAAAGTTTTGTCAACACGCCACAGCTAACTGCACCACCACCTGATATGGAACGTGTTAGCAGGAGGCAACATTTCACTAACATGGTGGAACAGTACCTGTGCACACCCCTCCACGTACTGACTGATGGTTCGGCCCCATTCAACTTCTGGGTCTCCAAATTGTCCACGTGGCCAGAGCTAGCCTTTTATGCCTTGGAGGTGCTGGCCTGCCCGGCGGCCAGCGTTTTGTCTGAACGTGTATTCAGCACGGCAGGGGGCGTCATTACAGACAAACGCAGCCGCCTGTCTACAGCCAATGTGGACAAGCTGACGTTCATAAAAATGAACCAGGCATGGATCCCACAGGACCTGTCCATCCCTTGTGCAGATTAGATATTACCTACCTCCCCTTAACAATATATTATTCTACTTCAGGGCACTTCCTCATTCAATACTATTTTTAATTTCATTTTACCATTATATTGCGGGGCAACCCAAAGTTAAATGAACCTCTCCTCTGTCTGGGTGCCGGGGCCTAAATGTGTGACAGTGGCCTGTTCCAGTGGTGGGTGACGTGAAGCCTGATTCTCTGCTATGAAATGAAGACAGATTCTGCGCTGACATAAGGCCAGATTCTCTGTTACAGGACCTCTCTCCTCTGCCTGGGTGCCTGGGCCCAAATGTGTGACAGTGGCCTGTTCTAGTGGTGGGTGACGTGAAGCCTGATTCTCTGCTATGACATGAAGACAGATTCTGTGCTGACATAAGGCCAGATTCTCTGTTAAGGGACCTCTCTCCTCTGCCTAGGTGCCTGGGCCTAAATGTGTGACAGTGGCCTGTTCCAGTGGTGGGTGACGTGAAGCCTGATTCTCTGCTATGACATGAAGACAGATTCTGCGCTGACATAAGGCCAGATTCTCTGTTACGGGACCTCTCTCCTCTGCCTGGGTGCCTGGGCCTAAATGTGTGACAGTGGCCTGTTCTAGTGGTGGGTGACGTGAAGCCTGATTCTCTGCTATGACATGAAGACAGATTCTGGGCTGACATAAGGCCAGATTCTCTGTTACGGGACCTCTCTCCTCTGCCTGGGTGCCTGGGCCTAAATGTGTGACAGTGGCCTGTTCCAGTGGTGGGTGACGTGAAGCCTGATTCTCTGCTATGACATGAAGACAGATTCTGCGCTGACATAAGGCCAGATTCTCTGTTACGGGACCTCTCTCCTCTGCCTGGGTGCCGGGGCCTAAATATGTGACAGTGGCCTGTTCCAGTGGTGGGTGACGTGAAGCCTGATTCTCTGCTATGACATGAAGACAGATTCTGCGCTGACATAAGGCCAGATTCTCTGTTACAGGACCTCTCTCCTCTGCCTGGGTGCCTGGGCCTAAATGTGTGACAGTGGCCTGTTCCAGTGGTGGGTGACGTGAAGCCTGATTCTCTGCTATGACATGAAGACAGATTCTGCTCTGACATAAGGCCAGATTCTCTGTTACGGGACCTCTATCCTCTGCCTGGGTGCCTGGGCCTAAATGTGTGACAGTGGCCTGTTCCAGTGATGGGTGACGTGAAGCCTGATTCTCTGCTATGACATGAAGACAGATTCTGCGCTGACATAAGGCCAGATTCTCTGTTACGGGACCTCTCTCCTCTGCCTGGGTGCCTGGGCCTAAATATGTGACAGTGGCCTGTTCCAGTGGTGGGTGACGTGAAGCCTGATTCTCTGCTATGACATGAAGACAGATTCTGCGCTGACATAAGGCCAGATTCTCTGTTACGGGACCTCTCTCCTCTGCCTGGGTGCCTGGGCCTAAAATATGTGACAGTGGCCTGTTCCAGTGGTGGGTGACGTGAAGCCTGATTCTCTGCTATGACATGAAGACAGATTCTGCGCTGACATAAGGCCAGATTCTCTGTTACGGGACCTCTCTCCTCTGCCTGGGTGCCTGGGCCTAAATATGTGACAGTGGCCTTTTCCAGTGGTGGGTGACGTGAAGCCTGATTCTCTGCTATGACATGAAGACAGATTCTGCGCTGACATAAGGCCAGATTCTCTGTTACAGGACCTCTCTCCTCTGCCTGGGTGCCTGGGCCTAAATGTGTGACAGTGGCCTGTTCCAGTGGTGGGTGACGTGAAGCCTGATTCTCTGCTATGACATGAAGACAGATTCTGCGCTGACATAAGGCCAGATTCTCTGTTTCGGGACCGCTCTCCTCTGTCTGGGTGCCGGGGCCTAAATATGTGACAGTGGCCTCTTCCAGTGGTGGGTGACATGAAGCCAGATTCTCTGCTATGGCATGAAGAGACTGATTCTCTGCTGACATGAAGCCAGATTCTTTGCTATGGCATGAAGAGACTGATTCTCTGCTGACGTGAAGCCAGATTCTCTGCTATGGGACCTCTGTCCAATTGATATTGGGTCATTTTTATTTTTTTTATTTTTATTTTAATTCATTTCCCTATCCACATTTGTTTGCAGGGGATTTACCAACATGTTTCTGCCTTTTGCAGCCCTCTAGCTCTTTCCTGGGCTGTTTTACAGCCTTTTTAGTGCCGAAAAGTTCGGGTCCCCATTGACTTCAATGGTGTTCGGGTTCGGGACGAAGTTCGGTTCGGGTTCGGATCCCGAACCCGAACATTTCCGGGAAGTTCGGCCGAACTTCTCCAACCCGAACATCCAGGTGTTCGCTCAACTCTACCCGTCACCATTTGCTTGCTTATTCGCTATTTTTGTTGTAAAATTAAAACAATAAAAATATTTCTTTCTGGAGGATCTTCTGATCACAGTCACCCTTTCTTGGAGACAGTGGGACGACCTCCAATGCTGAAAAAGTAATAGAATTCAGGTTCCCCCCATGATGTTGGTTTACGTGATTAGCAATGGGGGTATCCCTATGTTTCACAATTTCGTTAATGTGTTCACACACTCTCCGTCTGAATTCTCTGAACGTCATTCCAATGTAATCCCTGGGACAGGTGCATTGGCAAATATATACGACTCCCTTCGTCTTGCAGTTAATAAAATCTCTAATCGTATGGATATCACAGTTTTAGATGTTCTTACAAAATTACAGGCCTTAAATGCGCCACATTTAAAAAACTCCTATTGGTCTTCTATCAAGCCAAGTACCCTCATGTTTTGGGCCAGTATAATGAATGTGTACCAAACGGTCCTTCCGACTTCTGCCCTTACGATAAGCAATCTGTAGAAATGGTACAATGGCTTTAGAGAGGTCCTTATCCATGGCCAAAATTGGCCAGTAGGTTTTTAGAATGTTAACGACTTCCTTATTGGCAACATCAAATGTCCCAATCAAACAGATCAGATCATCATCTTTTTTGACCCTCAGTATAAGGAGGTCACTCCTACTACTCGCTTCTGCTTACCTGAAAGGCCTCTTTTAAGGGAGAATCAGGGTAGCCTCTCTGAGAAAGTCTATTTTTAAGTTTTTTAGACTCACAATAGAATTTCTCATTGTTAGAGCAGTTTCTGCATATGCAAAGGTATTTCCCCTTGGGGATACCTCACTTCACTGTGACTGGATGATGACTGCTCCAGTGTAAGATGCTATTCGTAGCTGTAGGTTTACGAAATACTAAAGTTGTCAGATTTCCAGAGACAAGTCTAACCTCTACATCAAGAAAAGTGATGCATTCAGGTTGTATTTCATACGTGAAACTTAGACCAATGTCGTTGTTGTTAAGTGAGGCGATAAGTTCCTTAAATTCTTCCCTGATCCCTCCCAAATGAGAAAGACGCCATCAATGTACCGCGTCCAGAAAATAATATCACTCCACCAGACATGGAGGCCTGGGAAAACATATTTGTCTTCCCACCAGCCCAGGAGAAGATTAGCATAAGTCAGGGGCAATGGACTCCCCATAGCTTTCCCCCTGAGCTGGTGGTAAAACAGTCCATTAAACAAAAAGAAACTATGAGTGAGAGTGTATTCTAGAAGGCGCATGATGAATTGATTATGATTCTCACAGTGAGTGCCTCTGGTCATGAGATAGTGTGCTGTTGCCGCCATACCTCTATCATGGGGTATAGATGTGTATAAGGATTCTACGTCTATACTGGCAAGAAAGCAGTTAGAGTCTATGGTAATCACTTCAATCTTGCGTAAGAAATCCATAGTATCTCTCGTGTATGACGGCAAAGACAGCACAAAGTCCCTCAGAACTCTATCTAGATACACTCTACAATGATGTGTAAGGAAGTCTACAACCGATACAATGGGTCGACCCGTAAGGACATGCAGTCCCTTATGCACCTTAGGGAGACAGTAAAAAGTTGCCAATTGTGGAGACTTCGGCAATAAGAATAAGTATTCTGTTTTGTTAATGACTCCTTTTTCAAGACTTTCCTGAAGGATGGATTTAAGTTGCGTCTGAAATACAGTGGAGGGATCACCAGGGAGGGTCATATAACTATTCTTGTCTTTTAATAAATCTAAGCACATTTTCTGATTTTGTGGATGGTCAAGTATGACCAAGTTGCCACCTTTATCCGATGGTTTTATTACGATAGTATTGTCAATTTCAAGGCTCCTGAGAGCTTTTGACTCGTATTGAGTAAGTTGCTCCAATGCGGTACCCACTAACTGTAAAAAAAATATCTATATGTTCTGAATTCATCGGAGGTGGTAGCCTGGTGCTCATTAGATGTAAGTTGGTAAAAGGGCCCTTACCTGGTTCTTTCGAACCCTCTTCCCATAAGTCCATCACGGTCTATAAATCAGGGAAATCATTACTACATTAATTCCTAGTTCAGTACATGTTTGTTTATTGGTATTCAAATAGAACTTGTGCCATTTAAGTCATCTACAAAACAAATTCAAATCCTTAATTAATGTGAAACATTGAATTTAGTCGTAGGTACAAAAGAGAGACCTCTCTGCAATACATCTGTCTCAATATATGGGAAGAAAGATTGATAATTTGGAGACTATCAGTTATAGGCGATTGTCCCCACCGTTCATACAGTTTCTTAGTTGATAAGGACTCCAGAATCCACTGGCCTATGCCGCTGTCACCCACCAAAACCTGTAAAACATGTCAAGCACAAAGGTTATACATGCATAAATTGTCCAGTCACAGAAGTAATATCAATAATTATATGGCCCAATATATAACATAAAAATATTATCTGAACATATAACAATCCCAAAAAAGAAACAGAGCTCTAAGGTGAAACCTATCACTCAAATAGAGACAATAGCCAAAGACAGAAATACAGCAAAAGCTAAGAATGAAAGCAAGAGAGAAAAGTTGATCCCTCAAGAAATAGCAGTGCAAGAACCTATGGTTGAAGGGTGAACTGAGCCAGATAGATAATTGTAATCAAATCAATGTATACCGCAAGACATGATGGGGGTGAAGAAAGCAGCACAGGTCAGGATAGGAACCTTGACGCGCGTTTCGCCTCAGCTTCGTCGAGAGGTAAGTGACATGTACACTAGCCAGAAGCCCCTATTTATATCTCCCACAAATGCCAGGTGCATATAATAATAGTATAAATCAAAAGCAGCTGCTGCCTAATATTGAGCGCTTCATACCTGGTGATGCACGCCGAGCCCACAATGGAGACAAAGATCCAATAACTATAAAGTGACAAGTGCAAGAATATAAAAAACAAAATCAACACAAAACATATATTGTCAAAAACCCATAATAATATTGCAGCAATGATTCATCTTCATGTTCTTATTCCATGAAGTCCATCCCTCTCGTAGCATACCAAAGATAGTGGTTCAATGCTCATAAGGCCATATGGCTACAAAGAAAAATATATAAAAATCAGAATCACTAAAAATCGATATAAAACAATACCTAAAGTAAAGATTTAAAACTCAAAGCCTCATTCAATCCATGAGGAGTCACAGTATTGAGCAGAACCATCCATTTAATTTCTTTTTGGAGGAGACAGCGCTTTATGTCTTCTCCCTTAATCCCCAATCTTACGCGATCAATGCCTCTAAAGGAGATTCCTCTGGGATTGCAATTGTGTTCCTCCCTAAAATATTTTGCCACCGGTTTCAACTTCTTAAGTTTATCTTGTTCGGTGATCTCACCTGCTGCCCTGATGTCTCGGATATGTTCTAATACTCTAATTTTCCTCATCATCCCTATGTAGATCAAACCACAGGAGATGTGATGTACAATTTTATATTCTTTGTCCCTACCAGAATTGCCAAATTTGTCTTAACCATATAGCGGCATGCAGTACAGCTACCACATGGGAAAGAACCCCATTGTGGGCCTTTGTCGCCAAAGAGACCACCTCTCATCGGGACCACATAGCGACTCCTCGTCACCATGTCCCTTAGATTCTTTGCTCTCTTCCAAGTGACAAGTGGTCTCTCTGAGATCACTCTCTTCAAGTCCTTATCCGTGCAAAGGACTTGCCAGTGTTTCTGGAGGATAGCCTGCAGTTGTCTCCATTGAGCATTAAAGTTGGTAATGAACCTGGGGAAGCCATAATCGCCTCCTTTTTTGGGGGGAGCATGACCCAACAAATTCTCCTTAGGGAGGTTTTTGGCTTTAACATAGCTTTTCTTGATCACTTCTTTACTATAACCCCTCTCCAAAAACCTCCATGATAGGTCCGCTGCTTGTTCCTCAAACTTAACATCACTAGAAAAAATCCTCCTTGCTCTACAGATTTGGCCGCTTGTATAGCTCGAGAGACCTGTGGATGGTGAGAGGAGGAAGAAAACAGCAGGGAATTGGTGGCGGTAGGCTTTCTATGTATGTCAAAACCCAGAAATCCTCCGTCCTCCACCACTATTGCAAGGTCCAGAATCTCCACATGGTCCACATTATAATTCCAAGTAAGCTTGATATTATGATTATTATCATGAAGGCCATGTAAAAACTCTTCTAAGTGCGACGCCGAGCCCTGCCAGATAAACAACATGTCATCAATATACCTCAAACACGAGACTACGGCGTTGTGACCCTCCAAATTCATGACTATCTCTCTCTCCCACAGCCCCAGGAAAAGATTAGCATATGAGGGCGCACAAGTCGCCCCCATAGCTGTTCCCCGGAGCTGTGGGAAAAAACGGTCCTTGAATGTAAATGCATTGTGTGTCAATGCAAACTAATAGCATCATGATCAGATCAATGAGGTCCCTATCAAGACTCGTTTCCAGGAAGAATCTCGTTGCTCGTAGCCCATGGTCGTGGTAGATGGACGTGTACAGGGACTCAACGTCACAAGTGACTAGGAACATGTCACTGTCCAAATGTACCCCATTAAGTCTTCTAAGGACATAAGTGGTGTCACGAACAAAGGAAGGTAAAGTTTGTACACATCTCTGTAGATAAAAATTGACAAAGCGGCAGACTGTCTCACACAAACCCCCAATGCCGGATACTATAGGCCTACCTGGTGGTGACCTAGGATCTTTATGTACTTTGGGAAGTAGATAAAAAGTGGGAAGGACCGGGAAATCCATCACCAGACCCTCCCACATTTTAGCACTAATAATGCCACTATCATGTGCTCTCCTAAGTATCCCATCCAATTCTAGTTTATATTGTGCCATAGGATTACAGTCCAATTTACGATAACAAGACCTATCACCTAATTGGCGAAAAGCCTCCTTCTCGTACAACTGCACTGGCCAGATCACAACATTGCCCTCCTTATCAGCTGGTTTTAAAAACAACATCTTTCATGTTTTTCAGTTCTTTCAAAGCAAGTCTCAAATCCTTGCTTGAAATGTTATGAAATCTAGTATTACATATCCTCTCAAAATCCTGTTTAACCAGCTTGACAAAAATGTCAACCGCTGGACAAGATGTCGTGGGGGGCCAATGCTGAGAACGGTGGTGCAGATGTGTAGGGAACTAAGATGTGTCGTCCAGTTCCCGTTCATCCAACAGAGATTAGAGGTCACTAAGAGTCTGAAGTTCCAGAGGGGAGAAGTCAGCCTGACCATCTCTCCTACTGAAAAATGTTTTAAAACATAATTTTCTTGCGAAGAACTCCAAGTAAATAATCAAATTTCCCTGTCGGAGAAAAAGTCAGACCCCTACGCAAGACTGATAGTTAGGGTTGTGTTTTTCCCCCGCTATTTCTATTTTTATGTACATTATGATGTGTTATGTATTTATTGTAATAAAATGAATTATATTTTGGATCATTTGGGGCATTTTGTCATTGTTTTGTAAACAACACTGTAGGTATATATTGGTTTCCAATTTTTTGCCCAGACTCATTGCTTTGCATATTGAGGCTTGTTTTTGGTTTTACATTTCGAACAGATAGGAGAAACTGATGGCATGAGAGTGAAATCTGTACCACCAGTGAGGGAGCTTGAATACTGTTATTTTGCATTCTGATAGAAAAGGATGATCCATGAGTAGGGATGAGCGAACCCGAACTGTATAGTTCGGGTTCGTACCGAATTTTGGGGTGTCCGTGACACGGACCCGAACCCGAACATTTTCGTAAAAGTCCGTGTTCGGGTTCGGTGTTCGGCGCTTTCTTGGCGCTTTTTGAAAGGCTGCAAAGCAGCCAATCAACAAGCGTCATACTACTTGGCCCAAGAGGCCATCACAGCCATGCCTACTATTGGCATGGCTGTGATTGGCCAGTGCACCATGTGACCCAGCCTCTATTTAAGCTGGAGTCACGTAGCGCCGCACGTCACTCTGCTATGATCAGTATAGGGAGAGGTTGCAGCTGCGACGTTAGGGCGAGATTAGGCAGATTAACTCCTCCAAAAGACTTGATTCTGTGATCGATCTGCAGCTGTGGATCATTGAAGTGATATTATTGACTTGCTCACTTTTTTGAGGCTGCCCAGAGCGTTTTTAGATCACTTTTTTTCTGGGGTGATCGGCGGCCATTTTGTGACTTGTGGAGCGCCAGCACGAGCTATCACCAAGTGTATTTAACCATCGATAGTGTGGTTATTTTGTGCTATATCCTACATCAGCTGCAGGCTGAGCCTGTGTCACCCAAGTGCATTTAACCATCAACAGTCTGATTATTTTTTGGCCATATACTACATCAGCTGCAGGCTGAGCCTGTGTCACCCAAGTGCATTTAACCATCAACAGTGTGGTTATTTTTTGGCCATATATTACATCAGGGGCAAGTTGAGCCTGTCACCCAGCGCCTAAAAAATAGACCTGACATTTCTATTCAACCAAATCTGCACAGTTTTAGCTGGTCAAGTTATTTGTAGTGACCGTAAAAGAAGACTTTTTGTTCTGGGTTGAAAAAGCATTCCCAAATTTGCCATACTGAAAATAACTAGTTTGTGGTATTTGAGGCCTACTTGAAATCTATCCCTAAAAGAAAATCTTACATTGAAGGTATTGATAGTGTCATTCAGAAAAACCTAAGACACACGCTAGCGTGCTGATAGAAGTGTCATTCTGTGATTAAACCTATAACTGTCACACAGCGCAAAAAAAAAAACAGGTCTCACATCTCTATTCAACCAAATCTGCACAGTTTTAGCTGGTCAAGTTATTTGTAGTGACCGTAAAAGCAGACTTTTTGTTCTGGGTTGAAAAAGCATTCCCAAATTTGCCATTCTCAAAATTACTAGTTTGTGGTATTTGAGGCCTACTTGAAATCTATCCCAAAAAGAAAATCTTACATTGAAGGTATTGATAGTGTCATTCAGAAAAACCTAAGACACACGCTAGCGTGCTGATAGAAGTGTCATTCTGTGTTTAAACCTATAACTGTCACACAGCGCAAAAAAAAAACAGGTCTCACATCTCTATTCAACCAAATCTACACAGTTTTAGCTGGTCAAGTTATTTGTAGTGACCGTAAAAGCAGACTTTTTGTTCTGGGTTGAAAAAGCATTCCCAAATTTGCCATTCTGAAAATAACTAGTTTGTGGTATTTGAGGCCTACTTGAAATCTATCCCAAAAAGAAAATCTTACATTGAAGGTATTGATAGTGTGATTCAGAAAAACCTAAGACACACGCTAGCGTGCTGATAGAAGTGTCATTCTGTGATTAAACCTATAACTGTCACACAGCGCAAAAAAAAAAACAGGTCTCACATCTCTATTCAACCAAATCTGCACAGTTTTAGCTGGTCAAGTTATTTGTAGTGACCGTCAAAGCAGACTTTTTGTTCTGGGTTGAAAAAAGCATTCCCAAATTTGCCATTCTCAAAATTGTGGTGAACGGGAACAATGAGGAAAACATCTAATAAGGGACGCGGACGTGGACATGGTCGTGGTGGTGTTAGTGTACCCTCTGGGCTGGAGAGGACGTGGCCGTTCTGCCACAGCCACACGTCCTAGTGAACCAACTACCTCAGGTCCCAGTAGCCAGCAGAATTTACAGCGATATTTGGTGGGGCCCAATGCCGTTCTAAGGATGGTAAGGCCTGAGCAGGTGCAGGCATTAGTCAATTGGGTGGCCGACAGTGGATCCAGCATGTTCACATTATCTCCCACCCAGTCTTCTGCAGAAAGCGCACAGATGGCGCATGAAAACCAAGCCCATCGGTCTGTCACATCACCCCCATGCATATCAGGGAAACTGTCTGAGCCTCAAGTTATGCAGCAGTCTCTTGTGATGTTTGAAGACTCTGCTGCCAGGGTTTCCAAGGGCATCACCTAGCCCTTCCCCAGGGGTGGAAGAGATAGAATGCACTAACGCACAACCACTTATTTTTCCTGATGATGAGGACATGGGAATACCACCTCAGCACGTCTCTGATGATGATGAAACACAGGTGCCAACTGCTGCGTCTTTCTGCAGTGTGCAGACTGAACAGGAGGTCAGGGATCAAGACTGGGTGGAAGACGATGCAGGGGACGATGAGGTCCTAGACCCCACATGGAATGAAGGTCGTGCCACTGACTTTCACAGTTCGGAGGAAGAGGCAGTGGTGAGACCGAGCCAACAGCGTAGCAAAAGAGGGAGCAGTGGGCAAAATCAGAACACCCGCCGCCAAGAGACTCCGCCTGCTACTGACCGCAGCCATCTGGGACCGAGCACCCCAAAGGCAGCTTCAAGGAGTTCCCTGGCATGGCACTTCTTCAAACAATGTGCTGACGACAAGACCTGAGTGGTTTGCACGCTGTGCCATCAGAGCCTGAAGCGAGGCATTAACGTTCTGAACCTTAGCACAACCTGCATGACCAGGCACCTGCATGCAAAGCATGAACTGCAGTGGAGTAAACACCTTAAAAACAAGGAAGTCACTCAGGCTCCCCCTGCTACCTCTTCTGCTGCTGCCGCCTCGGCCTCTTCCTCTGCCTCTGGAGGAACGTTGGCACCTGCCGCCCAGCAAACATGGGATGTACCACCTACACCACCACCTGCGTCACCAAGCATCTCAACCATGTCACACGGCAGCGTTCAGCTCTCCATCTCACAAACATTTGAGAGAAAGCGTAAATTCCTACCTAGCCACCCTAGATCCCTGGCCCTGAATGCCAGCATTTCTAAACTACTGGCCTATGAAATGCTGTCATTTAGGCTGGTGGACACACACAGCTTCAAACAGCTCATGTCACTTGCTGTCCCACAGTATGTTGTTCCCAGCCGCCACTACTTCTCCAAGAGAGCCGAGCCTTCCCTGCACAACCAAGTGTCCGATAAAATAAAGTGTGCACTGCGCAACGCTATCTGTGGCAAGGCCCACCTAACCACAGATACGTGGACTAGTAAGCACGGCCAGGGACGCTATATCTCCCTAACTGCACACTGGGTAAATATGGTGGCGGCTGGGCCCCAGGCGGAGAGCTGTTTGGCGCACGTCCTTCCGCCGCCAAGGATCGCAGGGCAACATTCTTTGCCTCCTGTCTCCTCCTCCTCCTACTCAGCTTCCTCCTCCTCTTCTTCCACCTGCTCATCCAGTCAGCCACACACCTTCACCACCAACTTCAGCACAGCCCGGGGTAAACGTCAGCAGGCCATTCTGAAACTCATATGTTTGGGGGACAGCCCCCACACCGCACAGGAGTTGTGGCGGGGTATAGAACAACAGACCGACGAGTGGTTGCTGCCGGTGAGCCTCAAGCCCGGCCTGGTGGTGTGCGATAATGGGCGAAATCTCGTTGCAGCTCTGGGACTAGCCGGTTTGACGCACATCCCTTGCCTGGCGCATATGCTGAATTTGGTGGTGCAGAAGTTCATTCGCAACTACCCCGACATGTCAGAGCTGCTGCATAAAGTGCGGGCCGTCTGTTCGCGCTTCCGGCGTTCACACCCTGCCGCTGCTCGCCTGTCTGCGCTACAGCGGAACTTCGGCCTTCCCGCTCACCGCCTCATATGCGACGTACCCACCAGGTGGAACTCCACCTTGCATATGCTGGACAGACTGTGCGAGCAGCAGCAGGCCATAGTGGAGTTTCAGCTGCAGCAGGCACGGGTCAGTCGCACTTTCAGGCCAGTCTCTTCAAAGTGACTCAGAGGGAGGTTTTTTGCAACACCAGAGGCCAGGTACAAATGTGGCCAGACAGGGCCCACTACTGGAGGACGAGGAGGACGAGGATGAGGAGGAGGTGGAGGAGGATGAGGATGAAGCATGTTCACAGCGGGGTGGCACCCAAAGCAGCTCGGGCCCATCACTGGTGCGTGGCTGGGGGGAAACACAGGACGATGACGATACGCCTCCCACAGAGGACAGCTTGTCCTTACCTCTGGGCAGAATGGCACACATGAGCGACTACATGCTGCAGTGCCTGCGCAACGACAGCAGAGTTGCCCACATTTTAACGTGTGCGGACTACTGGGTTGCCACCTTGCTGGATCCCCGGTACAAAGAAAATGTGCCCACCTTACTTCCTACACTGGAGCGTGATAGGAAGATGCGCGAGTACAAACGCACGTTGGTAGACGCGCTACTGAGAGCATTCCCAAATGTCACAGGGGAACAAGTGGAAGCCCAAGGCGAAGGCAGAGGAGGAGCAAGAGGTCGCCAACGCAGCTGTGTCACGGCCAGCTCCTCTGAGGGCAGGGTTAGCATGGCAGAGATGTGGAAAAGTTTTGTCACCACGCCACAGCTAAGTGCACCACCACCTGATACGGAACGTGTCAGCAGGAGGCAACATTTCACTAACATGGTGGAACAGTACCTGTGCACACCCCTCCACGTACTGACTGATGGTTCGGCCCCATTCAACTTCTGGGTCTCCAAATTGTCCACGTGGCCAGAGCTAGCCCTTTATGCCTTGGAGGTGCTGGCCTGCCCGGCGGCCAGCGTTTTGTCTGAACGTGTATTCAGCACGGCAGGGGGCGTCATTACAGACAAACGCAGCCGCCTGTCTACAGCCAATGTGGACAAGCTGACGTTCATAAAAATGAATCAGGCATGGATCCCACAGGACCTGTCCATCCCTTGTGCAGATTAGATATTAACTACCTCACCTTAACAATATATTATTCTACTCCAGGGCACTTCCTCATTCAATACTATTTTTAATTTCATTTTACCATTATATTGCGGGGCAACCAAAGTTGAATGAACCTCTCCTCTGTCTGGGTGCCGGGGCCTAAATGTGTGACAGTGGCCTGTTCCAGTGGTGGGTGACGTGAAGCCTGATTCTCTGCTATGACATGAAGACTTATTCTGTGCTGACATGAAGCCAGATTCTCTGTTACGCAACCTCTCTCCTCTGCCTGGGTGCCTGGGACTAAATATGTGACAGTGGCCTGTTCCAGTGGTGGGTGACGTGAAGCCTGATTCTCTGCTATGACATGAAGACAGATTCTGCGCTGACATCAGGCCAGATTCTCTGTTACGGACCTCTCTCCTCTGCCTGGGTGCCTGGGCCTAAATGTGTGACAGTGGCCTGTTCCAGTGGTGGGTGACGTGAAGCCTGATTCTCTGCTATGACATGAAGACAGATTCTGCGCTGACATCAGGCCAGATTCTCTGTTACAGGACCTCTCTCCTCTGCCTGGGTACCTGGGCCTAAGTGTGTGACAGTGGCCTGTTCCAGTGGTGGGTGACGTGAAGCCTGATTCTCTGCTATGACATGAATACAGATTCTGCGCTGACATAAGGCCAGATTCTCTGTTACGGGACCGCTCTCCTCTGTCTGGGTGCCGGGGCCTAAATGTGTGACAGTGGCCTGTTCCAGTGGTGGGTGACGTGAAGCCTGATTCTCTGCTATGACATGAAGACAGATTCTGTGCTGACATAAGGCCAGATTCTCTGTTACGGGACCTCTCTCCTCTGCCTGGGTGCCTGGGCCTAAATGTGTGACAGTGGCCTGTTCCAGTGGTGGGTGACGTGAAGCCTGATTCTCTGCTATGACATGAATACAGATTCTGCGCTGACATAAGGCCAGATTCTCTGTTACGGGACCGCTCTCCTCTGTCTGGGTGCCGGGGCCTAAATGTGTGACAGTGGCCTGTTCCAGTGGTGGGTGACGTGAAGCCTGATTCTCTGCTATGACATGAAGACAGATTCTGCGCTGACATCAGGCCAGATTCTCTGTTACGGGACCTCTCTCCTCTGCCTGGGTGCCTGGGCCTAAATGTGTGACAGTGGCCTGTTCCAGTGGTGGGTGACGTGAAGCCTGATTCTCTGCTATGACATGAAGACAGATTCTGTGCTGAAATAAGGCCAGATTCTCTGTTACGGGACCTCTCTCCTCTGCCTGGGTGCCTGGGCCTAAATGTGTGACAGTGGCCTGTTCCAGTGGTGGGTGACGTGAAGCCTGATTCTCTGCTATGACATGAAGACAGATTCTGCGCTGACATAAGGCCAGATTCTCTGTTACGGGACCTCTCTCCTCTGCCTGGGTGCCTGGGCCTAAATGTGTGACAGTGGCCTGTTCCAGTGGTGGGTGACATGAAGCCTGATTCTCTGCTATGACATGAAGACAGATTCTGTGCTGACATCAAGCCAGATTCTCTGTTACGGGACCTCTCTCCTCTGACTGGGTGCCTGGGCCTAAATGTGTGACAGTGGCCTGTTCCAGTGGTGGGTGAAGTGAAGCTTGATTCTCTGCTATGACATGAAGACAGATTCTGCGCTGACATAAGGCCAGATTCTCTGTTACAGAACCGCTCTCCTCTGTCTGGGTGCCGGGGCCTAAATGTGTGACAGTGGCCTGTTCCAGTGGTGGGTGACGTGAAGCCTGATTCTCTGCTATGACATGAAGACAGATTCTGTGCTGACATGAAGCCAGATTCTCTGCTATGGCATGAAGAGACTGATTCTGTGCTGACATGAAGCCAGATTCTTTGCTATGGCATGAAGAGACTGATTCTCTGCTGGCGTGAAACCAGATTCTCTGCTATGGGACCTCTGTCCAATTGATATTGGGTCATTTTTTTATTTATTTTTTATTTTAATTCATTTCCCTATCCACATTTGTTTGCAGGGGATTTACCTACATGTTGCTGCCTTTTGCAGCCCTCTAGCTCTTTCCTGGGCTGTTTTACAGCCTTTTTAGTGCCGAAAAGTTCGGGTCCCCATTGACTTCAATGGGGTTCAGGTCCGGGACGAAGTTCGGATCAGGTTCGGCACCCGAACATTTCCGGGAAGTTCGGCCGAGCTTCTCGAACCCGAACATCCAGGTGTTCGCTCAACTCTATCCATGAGCAAAAAGTAATAATCTCTCACATTGTTCGAGCATAAAGGACTTCTGTAAATCCCTCTCCCAAAGAATATACTGTGCTATAGGAGTGTTCATGAACGAGATAAGAATATTATAACTGTTGGATATGGAATGTCGTAATGCCCCAGAACAGTCACAAAGTTGGTCAAATTTGGTCTTCTTAGTTTGTAAGAATTTTCTAGTAGGATGAGAAGAGTTGAGGACATGTGAGAGATACTGTATGACATCTACGATGAGGATTACACACATGACTAACTAGGATCCTAACTAGGTGGCAGAAGATTTCCAGGAAGGGACATCTAGGAATGAGGAGGCTCTACACTGAATGGCGGGCAGGTATTGGTGAAATGAGTATGATGTACAAGTTTTATAATGATATTATTAAATTGTTCTTCATAAGAGTTACAGTATGTATATGGAAGTACACACATTAATTATGAAATAAGTGAAAACTTTTTATCTCTAAATATTTTTTTCAAATTTAGGAATGTCCACAATAGAGTAAATCTAAAAATATAAATAACACAAATGGCATTTTTGTCTCATAAACTAGTGCAGGCCAAGCCTGCTTGCCAACAACATCTTAAATATTACAGCTTCATAAACATGAACCAGCTGTCTTGAACACCATGATGTTCAGAAAATGTACCTAAATTAGCTAACATTTTGTAGTTACATTGTTTGCCTATGGAACTATTCTAGGAAGTGTATAAATGTAGCAATTACAGATATACGTTTATGTTAAATTGCAGCATAAATAACATGCATATACAAACCTTTTCTCTCAATCCACAGCACCAGTCACATGTTTGTTTTCTTGCAGGCAAGTTCAAAGAAAGGTTTCACAAATCAGTTCATCACTGGTGATAGTGGGCTAACCCTAGACATTCAACTTCCTTTTGTGGTGAATTGATGTATGGTTCTGGCAAGAAACTGGACCTTTCCAAAACACAGCTGAGGCCATGCTCTTAGTTTGAATTCCATTATGATTGTAATCAGTATACATAAATGAACATTTTGGTTTATAAAATATTTTGTTAAAGGGGTTGCTGTGTAAAAAGGTATTGCTGTGCAAAACGTTTTTAGTTCTAGAGTAGTAAGTTAAAAGATCCCAAATTTTTGTGTAATCCTAAAGACCAAAAATGTCCTGACCATGAAAGGTTGGCTGTGAGAGCCATGTGCACCCAACAAAACAATGTAATGTATATATAGTGATGAGCTACAGGTGCCATATTCAATTTCGACGAAATTCGCGAATATTCGATAGAATATTCGTTTCATATTTGTCATTATTCTAGTTATCGCGATTATTATGCGATTTAAATAATCGCGTATTGCGATTTTAACTTAAGGCTACTTTCCTATTGGTTTGATATCTAGAATTAGCGAATATGACGAATACATTCGTCATATTCGCTAATTCTACCAAGCCAACCATAGTAAACCAGGTCCAAGTTGAAATAGCAATTAGATTAATTCAAGTTATAATAATCGAATTGTGATTTCAACTTAGCACTGCTATATTCCATATTCGTTAATTCTAGCCGAATATGGAATATAGCAGTGCTAAGTTGAAATCGCAATTCGATTATTATAACTTGAAATAATCGAATTGCTATTTCAACTTGGACCTGGTTTACTATGGTTGGCTTGGTAGAATTAGCGAATATGACGAATGTATTCGTCATATTCCTCAAAACAAAGATAACGAAGTATTCTCCATCTTTGTTTTAGCTCCATATTCGTCAACTTCGCTAATTCTAGCAATCAAATAGGAAAGTTGACTATAGAGACAGCTGTGTTTAATTCGCTATGCGATTATATTACTTTGCATCATTATAATAATCAAGCATTTAACTATTTAAATAAAAAATAAAAAAAGCAAAGTAATATAATCGCATAGCGAATTAAACTTAGCTGTCTCTATAGTCAACTTTCCTATTTGATTGCTAGAATTAGCGAAGTTGATAAATATGGAGCTAAAACGAAGATGTAGAATACTTTGTTATCTTCGTTTTGAGGAATATGATGAATACATTCGTCATATTCGCTAATTCTACCAAGCCAACCATAGTAAACCAGGTCCAAGTTTAAATAGCAATGCGATTAATTCAAGTTATAATAATCAAATTTCGATTTCAACTTAGCACTGCTATATTCCATATTAGGCTAGAATTAACGAATATGGAATATAGCAGTGCTAAGTTGAAATCGAAATTTGATTATTATAACTTGAATTAATCGAATTGCGATTTCAACGTAATTCTCAAATCCGACAGTACATTCTAGTATGGAGACGTTCTCATGGTGATGTGGAAGTCGTCAAAAGCAGCAACGGGCACTGACTGGAGCAGCCAGGAAGCCAGGAATCCTAAGGACAGGTAAGAACTACTTTTGGGAAGTGGGAAATAAAAAAATATAACAATAAAAAAGAAAAAAAAAAATCGAAATATCGAATTTATAGCACTATATTCGAAATATTCGCGAATTATCGAAGTGCCGATATTCGCTAAAAAAAATTGGTATTCAAATATTCACGCTCAACACTATGTATATACTTTGTGATAGTGAGACTAAATGGTGCTGGAAACCATATCTGAGTTCTCTCCAACATCTTATTTGGGACCCAATGACTTTTTCCATATTCCTGTACAGCACAGTAATTCTTTATTGTGTGCAATATCAAATGTTTAGAAATCATCCTCTTGTTTATTTTTCAAATAGTTCTTTGTTGTAACATCCTTCACCATAAACCATTCATCATTTCCTGTGGCTGTTATTGCATGTTTAAAGAGGAGTGCTCTAGATAGGTCATCAGTATCTGATTGGTGGAGGTCCGACACCTGGGACCCCTGCCTATCAGCTGTTGGAGAAGGCAGTGGTGATTGGAGTGGTGCCGCTCTCTTCTCTTAGCTTTCCCTAAGCCAAATGAGGACACATTCATAGGTCAACTGGCCTAGTTACAGCTCAGACTCATTGAAGAGAATAAGGTTTTGCTGCGATACCGAGCACAGACGCTATACAATGTATGGCACTGTGCTTGGTTTGCAGAAGTGCCGTACAATGTGTCTTCTTGAACAGCTGATTAGTGGGTTTCCTGGGTGTCAGACCCCCACCGATAAGAGACTGATGATCTATCAAGAGGATAGCTTATCAGTATAAAACTCCTGGAATACCCCTTTAATTTAGTTAATTGAATACACCTAAACTGTTTGTGTTTGGAATATTACCAGTGACACATGAAAAAATACCAGTGGCACATAAAAAATAAAAAGTGAAGCATATGTCTACAGTCCTATTATTCGAAATAGATTTGTTATTTTAAATGATTATTTTATTAAAACCATTCCATTTAACTGTCAGGTTTCTAGTAACACAAAACTGTTGATCAGTGAAACTTTCATTTATTTATTTTTTTAAACACTTACCATTTCAGGGTATTTTGCCCTTTTTGATATCTACTTCTCGTCGAGTCAAGAAGGTGCCATGATTTTCTTCCTTTATTCAAATGTATAGTCACAGGGTACCACCTGCCTTAAAACGTAGCCTTTATTATATAATGCATATAAAATAACAAACTCCCATTAGAACAAACACACAAAAAAAAAAAAGGAAAGAAAAAACAAAATCGACACTCTACAGTTGGACCAGCGGTAAGTGCTTTGAACCAGGTTATATCTGTATCTTGGTGGGATCCCTGCAGGGAGTTGTGATTCCAGGCAGGATACTGATCTCTAAAGCGGGCCTGTCCCTATATGTGGCCCTAAGATATTTATTCCTGCCTAAAAAACGGAATGGCCGCCCCAATAGGGGCGATCCCGTGTTCAGGAACCTCCTGTATATCCCTGGTTTACCCCTATCAGTGGTGATAGGACTAGGTCTAGTTGTAGGGTCCTAAAGAATGACCTAGGCTAAATACAGAAAATAATAAAGATAAATCCGTAGGTTATTGCATCATAAATATACATGCTGGATCCAAAATGTCTTTTAGAGTGAAAAAGAGAGTTATTCTATGATACACATAGACGGCTGCTTGACACTAACAGTAGCGCATTATTGTAAAGCAGCCGTTCATTACGATGCCAAACGTATCGTTGGTATATATGTATATAATCCCTACGCGTTTCGCCCATACCAATCACCTGGGCTCATCAGGGGATATATAGTAGGCATCAATATTGACATGAACAGGACACAATATTCCTCATCATGGGTGACAGTACAATAGAATTGTCACCAGTGTTAGGCTTTCAATATTAACAGCCCTACACCACCAGTCCACACTCTTGGACGATACAGTCAGAGCCACAAACAACAGGGTCACAGCCCTATATCCACTTAGGGGATAGATTTATTCCCCCCATAAATTCAGGTATCCAAACACTTCACCGTGTCCATATACCCGCTAGTAGTGTGTCTGCTTATGGTACACAGTAATGGTCACATTAATACTTCCATGTGAACCAAAGCATGGGTGATAGTTATAATGTTAATAGTACTTGCGTGCCCAGAAATGACTATATGGGGTTGGTTAGGTGCGTCCATGTGGTGATGTCGCAGCCCACCATATTCCGGCTTGACCAGTGATAGTCGAAGAATAAAAGGTAAAAAGTGTACATCTTAGCCTTCATATCTGTATTATCTACCTACATTATTAGCCTTGTTCAGTCAGATGTCCAGTGCTCTTCAGAACGTACCAGCACGGGTGCCCCAATGAGTCCAGTGTGGAGTCATCAGCTGTGGATTTCTTTCGGTTTAAATAGCCCGCTCTGCTGGCATTGGGGGCGGGGTCAGGGCGCCGCTCATGTCTATCTCGGCTCAAGGCTATGGGAGGGTTGGGGGGAGTGTTTCAAAGCCTCCTCCTCCCTTGCGTCACCACTCCGTCGGGAGACCACGCCCCTATGTCTCGTATCTGCCGATCGCATGACGCCAAACACACACAGAGGGGAGTGTCACAATAGCTCCTCCCCTACTACATCATAGAGCCGCCCACCGGTGAGTAGCCGCGCCTACCATTCGCGTCGCTCCCCGCACCACAGTAAGGAGATCGCCCCAGGCAGCGCAGCCCTGCTGACTAGTGGGGGGTGGCGGCAGGTCACAGGGAGATGAGCGCATCCATTGTGGAAGCGCTCATCCCCATAGTCATCTGTATCGCCGTCCTCCAGACAGCAATACAGATGGATGTGCTGCGGGGCAGGGGAGGGAGAGGCGTCTCCCTTCCCCGTTCCTCTGATAGGTTCAGGGCCTAGTGCCTTCAGCCTATCAGAGGCTGGTGCAGGGGGCGCGATGAAGTCATTGCACCGCCTGAGCTGTACAGCACAGGACACAGGCCGGAAGAGGCCTGAATTGTATCGCTGCCATGGAGGTAAGTAAAAGTGTTTATATTTTGTTATATGGTACAATACTGGCTACTGGCACATGATTGGGGGGCCATATATGGGGGACACTTGTTACTGGCACATGATTGTGGGGACATCTATGGGAGGCACCTCTCACTAGCACATGATTGGGGGGCATCTATGGGGGCACATCTTACTGGCACATTATTGGGGGCACTTTTTACTGGCACATTATTGGGTGGCACTATGGGGGCACTTCTTACTGGCACATTATTGGGGGCATTTACTGAGGCCACAAAGAAGGAGTATTTTATATCGGGGTTCTGTATAGGGGCATTTTATACTGGGGCACATTATGGTGGGTACTATGGGGAAGGGGAGGGAGGAGTACTATAGGGTCATCTAAGGAGGCACCAAGAAGTATTTTATACTTGCAAATTATGGGGAAACTGAGGGTATCTACTGGGGCACTTTATACTGGTAAATTATGGGGGCAATAGGAGGAAGAGGGAGAGGAGCACTATGGGGGTATTTTATGCTGGCACATTATGGGGACACTATGAGGACATTAGTTTAACTGGGAGTATTTTTTTTTGTGCTGTCACATTTTAAGGAGACTATTTGCTGGGCACAGTTATTTTAGGGCACTGTGTGTCACTAATTATTAAAGGGCACTATCTGCATGGTACTACTACTACTATTTAGGGGGTTTATCTGTTTCTGCAGTATAATATTGGGGAGCACGGCAGGCAGAGTATTGGGGATGGTAGGATGATTTGTCCAGAAGATGGGAGGATGATGGAAAAGTAGTAAACTAAGAATTTTTTTTGTCAAACTGCAGAGATGAGAAATTGCTGAAAAATGGTGGTCTGGTCTGAAAGGAGAAGATGATGAAAGAGAACATCTACATCAAAGGAGACATCACTGGATGTAAGAGATATGTGCGCTGTATTACCCTGTATGCTCTGTAGTGATGGGAGGGTGGATAGAGAATTTGGCCCACACTGTAGCAGCCTGGCCCCAGACTTCAGGCCACACTGTGCGTGTTCTGAATTCTGGGGGCTCACACCCATCTACTACATTATCTGTACACAGAGAGTTATCACTGTGTTATCTGTGGTAATATAGGACTGCAGGTAATATCTACTACATTATCTGTAAACAGGGGCGTGGTCACAGGTTGGGGGGGGAACAATACTTGGCTTGCCCCGGGTGCTGGCAACCCACGCTACGCCACTGGTTTCTCCCTGAACAGACGCTTATTCAATCTGTATCACTAATGTCAAAGAGGCCTTTTCATTTGTATGGGGCTATGTGGTGTTTGTTCCAAAATATTATATTGTATATTATCTGTTAAATAACATAAGGCTTATTCAATTCTTCATGCTGATGTTCTGTGATTTGATAATTCTAACACATTCAAATACAAACCGGATTCCAAAGAAGTTGGGACACTAAACAAATTGTGAATAAAAACTGAATGCAATGATGTGGAGATGGCAAATGTCAATATTTTATTTGTAATAGAACGTAGATGACAGATCAAACGTTTAATCCGAGTAAATGTATAATTTTAAAGGAAAAATAAGTTGATTCCAATTTTCACGGTGTCAACAAATCCCAAAAAAGTTGGGACAAGTAGCAATAAGAGGCTGGAAAAAGTAAATTTGAGCATAACGAAGAGCTGGAAGACCAATTAACACTAATTAGGTCAATTGGCAACATGATTGGGTATAAAAAGAGCTTCTCAGAGTGGCAGTGTCTCTCAGAAGCCAAGATAGGTAGAGGATCACCAATTCCCACAATGTTGCGCAGAAAGATAGTGGAGCAATATCAGAAAGGTATTACCCAGCGAAAAATTGCAAAGACTTTGCATCTATCATCATCAACTGTGCATAACATCATCCAAAGATTCAGAGAATCTGGAACAATCTCTGTGCGTAAGGGTCAAGGACGTAAAACCATACTGGATGACCATGATCTCCGGGCCCTTAAACGACACTGCACCACAAACAGGAATGCTACTGTAAAGGAAATCACAGAATAGGCTCAGGAATACTTCCAGAAACCATTGTCAGTAAACACAATCCACCGTGCCATCCGCCGTTGCCAGCTGAAACTCTACAGTGCAAAGAAGAAGCCATTTCTAAGAAAGATCCACAAGCTCAGGCGTTTTCACTGGGCCAGGGATCATTTAAAATGGAGTGTGGCAAAATGGAAGACTGTTCTGTGGTCAGACGAGTCACGATTCGAAGTTCTTTTTTGAAATCTGGGACGCCATGTCATCCGGACCAAAGAGGACAAGGACAACCCAAGTTGTTATCAACGCTCAGTTCAGAAGCCTGCATCTCTGATGGTATGGGGTTGCATGAGTGCGTGTGGCATGGGCAGCTTGCATGTCTGGAAAGGCACCATCAATGCAGAAAAATATATTTAGGTTCTAGAACAACATATGCTCCCATCCAGACGTCATCTCTTTCAGGGAAGACCCTGCATTTTTCAACAAGATAATGCCAGACCACATTCTGCATCAATCACAACATCATGGCTGCGTAGGAGAAGGATCCGGGTACTGAAATGGCCAGTCTGCAGTCCAGATCTTTCACCTATAGAGAACATTTGGCGCATCATAAAGAGGAAGGTGCAACAAAGAAGGCCGAAGGCGATTGAACAGTTAGAGGCCTGTATTAGACAAGAATGGGAGAGCATTCCTATTTCTAAACTTGAGAAACTGGTCTTCCCAGATGTCTGTTGAGTGTTATAAGAAGAAGGGGAGATGCCACACAGTGGTGAAAATGGCCTTGTCCCAACTTTTTGGGGATTTGTTGATTCAACATATTTTTCCCTTAAAATGGTACATTTTCTCAGTTTAAACTTTTGTTCCGTGATTTTATTTTCTATTCTGAATAAAATATTAGAAGTTGGCACCTCCACATTATTGCATTCAGTTTTTATTCACGATTTGTATAGTGTCCCAACTTTTTTGGAATCCGGTTTGTATTTTCAATTTTTTATTAATTTGACTATTCCCAAAAATTTAGTACAATTTTATTTCCTCTATCCATAGATATCCCGATCATCCTCCATAGATTGTATAACAGGACATTAACAGTATAGAATGATATTTTGGCGTTCACCCACATTCAAAGCACCAACATAACTTAATAAGAGCGTATTTTTGTTTTGAATTAAAAATTTTGGTGGTATTGTAGTATTTTGTAGGTCAATAGGACACATTTTTTATTACCATTCTTAGGATGAGGAAATACCACCAGTTCTGAAATTGCCGTTCACTGTGTGAGATAAATGCACTAAAGGCAAATGTAGGAATAGGAAAATGAGCGAGCACTCATACACTTGGCAACCAAATTGACATGTGCAGAAAATATTTATTAAATCCCCATAAAATACAAGTAATACAATTTATAAGAACAATGTAGCAATAATATACAACATTACAGTCACATATATTGTGGTAGATATGATCGATACTATATTCGATAAAAATATATTCGATAAAAATATTCGATAAATTGAATGGTAGAAAATTCAATGTTGAAATATTCAATAGAATATTCGATACCACTCAATAGTGTTGATAAATTCAATAATATATATCACACCAAAAAACTTCAAGTATATGCTGTTATTTGGGAAAGAGGGGGTATTATCTTCTAGCGCTCTATCCCAATTTGGGAAACTGAATGTCACTGAAAATGTTGTAGGTGTATTCACTGGGAGCGCAATATGTTCATAAAGTGTCCACAGGAATCCTGATAATGTGAAAAGTCTCTTATAGCATATCCTTTTAAGGTCAATATGAGCTTTGAATCGACGAAAACTTAAAATCGATATTTGGCTTACAATCTAGCGTCTGTTGTCTCCCTATTGCTTCAATAGAGCTTTAAATATTTGCCGGCTTATTCAGTCGCTCCATACAGCAAGCTGGTTTAAATTTTGCGGGAGTTCCAAAGATCGCGGGAGTTGCCACTCTGTTCTGCAATTTCCTTTGGTACAGCTTTCGACGATGAGAATAGTTAATCCTTTACTGTAGAAATTTTCTTCTGTATGGCCATACAGTATTATCGGAGGCTTTTCAATGCAGGTACATCACTTGTTCCACCATACGCGTTACGGGTAGATTCACTCTCCCTTCCTCAGTGGTCCACATATTGCGCTCCCAGTGAATACACCTACAACATTTTCAGTGACATTCAGTTTCCTAAATTGGGATAGAGCGCTAGAAGATAATACCCCCTCTTTCCCAAATAACAGTATACACTTGAAGTTTTTTGGTGTGATATATATTATTGATTTTATCGACACTATTGAGTGGTATCGAATATTCTATCGAATATTTCAACATTTAATTTTCTACCATTCAATTTATCGAATATTTTTATCGAATATAGTATCGATCATATCTACCACAATATATGTGACTGTAATGTTGTATATTATTGCTACATTGTTCTTATAAATTTTATTACTTTTATTTTATGGGGATTTAATAAATATTTTCTGCACATGTCAATTTGGTTGCCAAATGTATGAGTGCTCGCTCATTTTCCTATTACTACATTTGCCTTTTAAGAGAGAGTGGGGTGATTCCCTCTATATGAGCTTGCAGCACCATACCTTAACTACTTGCTAGTGAGCCACCACAACCTACCACTATTTTTTAAATGCACTAAAGTTATAGTATGGCAATAAGGCTAGTTTGACACTAGCGGCAGGGGACTTCGGCAGGCTGTCCCGGCGGGTGAACAGCCTATAGGATCCGTCCTGCCGCTAGTTCACGTGTGCCCCCGGACTGCCGTTCCTATTGACCATAATGGAACTCCGCCGCCGTCCCTATTATAGTCAATAGGACGGAGCGGCAGTCCGGAGGCACATGTGAACTAGCGGCAGGACGGATCCGACAGGCTGTTCACCCGCCGGAACCGCCTGCCAGAGTCCACAGTCGCTAATGTGAAAGTACCCTAACAATTAGGCAAATTTTTAAAATTATTTTATTGTTTTTTTTAAGTGAATCTTTGTGTAAGGGAAAGAAAAAACTTTTTAAGGTATTTTTTGTTTTGCAGTGTATTATGTCTGTCAGTGTAAAACCGAAATGTCATGGTTTAATAGGATCTCATACAAGTCAGAGCTGGAGGGGTTTATTCAGTCTCAAGTACCAGAGCACTCCTTTGATACCCAACAATCACATTACAGGGATGTCAATGGTTTACAGAGAGAGACAGAGTTGAGTTTATACACATCATCCAATCTGAGTAGGATCTCAGACTAATTTAGACTCCCTATCAACATAGATAAACTGCAACTAGTGTTCAGCGAATCAGGGAAAATTTGAAAGCCAAATTTCCTTGTGATTCATGGTAACAAATCGATTTTTCCGGACAGGCTGCCATTTTCATTTAAGATCTCTTCATTATGGGCCACGTGAGATTTTGCGCCAGATCTTTAATGAAGGTGGCGGCGGCAGGCCCATTAAGAGCAAATGGATGAGGATGATAAATTTATTTATTTTTCTACAATTTACACTACCTGTGTGAAGTTGGCACCCCATGTTCTTAAATTTCAAAAAGAAAAACATCATTTGTTTGTGCTGCGTTTGTGCTGGTTTGTGCTGCAAAAATGAACGTTTGTGCCGGTTCGGTTCCTGAGATATTGCACGTTAGATTTTAATGAAGCCTCGCCCACTTTCCACCCCATGTACTTAAATGTCAAAAAGAAATACACCATTCGTTTGTGCTGCGTTTGTGCTGGTTTGTGCTGCAAAAATGAACGTTTGCTCCGCTTTGGTTTCCGAGATATTGCGCGCTTGATTTGCTGAAACCCCGCCCACTTTCCACCCCATGTTTTTACATTTCAAAAATAAATATACCATTCGTTTGTGCTGCATTTGTGCCGCAAAAATGAACGTTTTCGTCGCTTTGGTTTCCGAGATATTGCGCGCTTGATTTGCTGAAACCCCGCCCACTTTCCACTCCAAGTTCTTAAATTTCAAAAAGAAATACACCATTTGTTTGTGCTGCGTTTGTGCTGGTTTGTGCTGCAAAAATGAACGTTTGCGCCGCTTTGGTTTCCGAGATACTGCGCGCTTGATTTGCTGAAACCCCGCCCACTTTCCACCCCAAGTTCTTAAATTTCAAAAAGAAATACACCATTCGTTTGTGCTGCGTTTGTGCAGCAAAAATTAATGTTTGCGCCGCTTTGGTTTCCGAGAAATTGCACGCTTGATTTGATGAAACCCCGCCCACTTTCCACACCATATTTTTAACCCTGACCCTAGACCCTCCAGGTGTGCTGCAGCTTACCCCCCTCCCGCACTCCCCCACAACTTTTTTTGGGGCACAAGCATATTATTTTATTTTTTTCTGCGTACGCTGACTGTGGCCGGGACTCTTAGCGTCTGGCCACAGTTAGCGCATCGCACACCCCACCGCTGATCAACTTCGGATGGTTGATCAGCGAGTTTGAATTTTTTTTATTTTTTTATTTCACATTTTTTGGCCTTTTTTATTTTTATTTTTTATTTTTTTTTGTCTGTTAGGTTTAGGGTAAGTTCGCGAACACCCCCCCCCCCCCACACACCAAATAAAGTTTATCACGCACACTCACACTCCCCTATGGACCGCCAGATGTTCTCGGCTGAGGAGGCATACGCCCAGCTTGCCTCCGAGTCCGAGAGCCACAGTGAAGACGAGGATGACCCCACTTTCCTTTTGTCATCCGCTTCCTCCTCATCATCTAGCGATGATGATGAGACCCCAAGGCGGCGGAGACGCCGCCAGGCGGAGCAAGTGGACCGCCATGCTAGGGATCCTGTGGCCCACACTAGTACGAGAAGCTCTGGGGCTCGTACTAGTTTTCCAGCCCACCAGTTAAGTCCACCGGAGCCCCCTACCGGTGAACTTGTCTGGTATACCCCAGAGTGTCTTGAGCCCGTGATTCCTGATTTTGTAGGCCAACCAGGAATCCAGATTTCCACAGTGGGCTTCACTGAATACAACTACTTTAGTCTTTTTTTCAGTGACCACTTTGTGAATAGGATGTTGGAGCAGGCGAACCTGTACGCCCCACAGTTCATTGGTTTTCAGACTTGAGACACTAAAACGAAAAAATATATATATTTCAAAAACATTTTGTAAAACTAAAATAAATAAAAAAAGTTGACAAATTAGGTATCGCCACATCTGTAAGAATCTGCTCTATAAAAATACTTCATGACCTAACCCCTCTGATGAACATGGTCAAAAAATAAAATACATTTTATTTTTTGACCGTGTTCATCTGAGGGGGGTTAGGTCATGGGGTATTTTTATAGAGCAGATTTTTACGGAAACGGCGATAGCTAATATGTCTACTTTTTTATTTATTTTAGCTTTACTAAATATTTTTTCAAAAATATTTTTTTAGTTTTAGTGTCTCAAGTCTGAGAACCATATTTTTTTTTATCCAATTGTCAGTGGCTAAATTGGGGAAGGGGAACATAAATTTAGTACTCCATGGAAGTGTGGTACTCCCTGAAGCAACCAATAATGCAGAGGCCCGGATGATCGGGCACGTGTCACACTGAGTAGTGGTGTCCTTCTGTATCCCCTTCCTGTGACACACTCTGCACCTTTTTTGGGTCCGTCCCTTCTTTCCAGTATGTGGGACCACACCTGGAAAGTGTTGGCCAGGGACGATCCGGGCTCCTCCAGTTCCCGAGGTACTCCAGCCTGCTCTTTCCCGGTCCGAAAAGATCAGGTCCTTGAGGACTGCCTCATAGAACTGAAGGAATGTTCCTGTGTTGCCAGCACTCCGGGACAGCACAAAAGAGTTGTACAAGGCAACCTGCACCAAGCAGACCGCAACTTTTTTGTACTATGCCCGAGTTTTGCACATGGCGTTATATGGCTTGAGGACTTGATCAGATAGATCAACTCCTCCAATATACAGATTGCAGTCGACGATGCAATCGGGCTTGAGGACCGTTGCCGCGGTACCTCGCACAGGGACAGGGGTGAAGCTGTTACCGTGAATTGTGGACAGTACAAGGATATCCCTCTTCTCCTTATATCTGACCAGCAACAGGTTTCCACTGGTAAGGGCACGGATCGCACCCCTGGGGATAGGTACCTGAAGGGGGTGGGTAGGGAGGCTGCGTTGATTTTTCCGCACGGTCCCAAGAGCGGATATGGATCTGGCGGCGAGGGACTGGAACAAGGGGATACTAGTATAAAAGTTATCCACGTACAGGTGGTAACCCTTATCTAGCAGTGGGTGCATAAGGTCCCACACAAGTTTCCCGCTAACACCCAGAGTGGGGGGACATTCTGGGGGTTGAATACGGGAATCTCGCCCCTCGTACACACGAAACTTGTAAGTGTACCCTGAGGTACTCTCACAAAGTTTGTACAGCTTCACGCCATACCTCCCCCGCTTAGAGGGAACATACTGGCGGATAATGAGTCTCCCCTTGAAAGCAATGAGAGACTCATCAACCGCGACCTCTCTTCCAGGTACATAGGCCTGCACAAATTTGGCCCCAAAGTGATCGATGACTAGCCTGATTTTGTACAGGCGGTCATAGGCAGGATCACCTGGGGACGACATGCTGCATTATCTGCATAATGCACGCATTTCCGGATGGCCTCAAACCGGGTACGTGTCATGGCCGTACTGTAAAGTGGGGTCTGGTAGAGGACGTCCCCACTCCAGTAATGCATGACACTAGGTTTCTTAAACCGGAGTCCAGCCACTGGGCCTAGCCAAAAAGGAGCCCGGGTGTTGAGCAATGAACTGTTGGGCATACAGGTTTCTCTGCTCCAACATCAGATTCACAAAGTGGTCACTGAAAAAAAGACTAAAGTAGTCGTATTCAGTGAAGCCCACTGTGGAAATCTCGATTCCTGTTTGGCCTACAAAATCAGGAATCACGGGCTTAAAACGCTCTGGGGTATACCAGACAAGTTCACCGGTAGGGGGCTCCGGTGGACTTAACTGGTGGGCTGGAAAACTAGTACGAGCCCCAGAGCTTCTCGTACTAGTGTGGGCCACAGGGTCCCTAGCATGGCGGTCCCCTTGCTCCGCCTGGCGGCGTCTCCGCCGCCTTGGGGTCTCATCATCATCGCTAGATGATGAGGAGGACACGGATGACAAAAGGAAAGTGGGGTCATCCTCGTCCTCACTGGGGCTCTCGGACTCGGAGGCAAGCTGGGCGTATGCCTCCTCAGCCGAGAACATCTGGCGGGCCATAGGGGAGTGTGTGTGTGCATGATAAACTTTATTTGGTGTGCGTGTGTGTGGGGGGACGGGTGTTTGCGAACTTACCCTAAACCTAACAGACAAAAAAAAAAAAAAAAAAGGCCAAAAAATGTGAAATAAAAAAAAAAAAATAATTCTAACTCGCTGATCAACCATCCCAAGTTGTAATAAAATATGCTTGTGCCCCAAAAAAGTTGTGGGGGGGGCGGGAGAGGGGCAAGCTGCAGCACACCTGGGGGGTCTAGGGTCAGGGTTAAAAACATGGTGTGGAAAGTGAGCGGGGTTTCAGCAAATCAAGCGTGCAATATCTCGGAAACCAAAGTGGCGCAAATGTTAATTTTTGCGGCACAAACGCAGCACAAACTAATGGTGTATTTATTTTTGAAATTTAAGAACATGGGGTGGAAAGTGGGAGGGGTTTCATCAAATCAAGCGTGCAATATCTCAGAAACCAAAGCGGCGCAAACCAGCACAAACACAGCACAAACAAATGGTGTATTTCTTTTTTAAATTTAAAAACATGGGGTGGAAAGTGGGCGGGGTTTCAGCAAATCAAGCGCGCAATATCTCGGAAACCAAAGCGGCGCAAACGTTCATTTTTGCAGCACAAACGCAGCGCAAACGAATGGTGTATTTCTTTTTGACATTTATGAACAAGGGGTGGAAAGTGGGCAGAGCTTCATAAAAATCTAACGCGCAATATCTCAGGAACTGAAACGGCACAAACGTTCATTTTTCCGGCACAAACGCAGCACAAACGAATGGTGTATTTCTTTTTGAAATTTAAGAACATGGGGTGTCAACTTCACACAGGTTGCAATCAGCTATGAACGTGGCATTTGAGGGGTACAATGACGGGGAGCCGCAAAATTGCCGCTCCCTATCCTTGCACCCACTACTTACAAAGAAATGCACTTTGTGACAAAGTAATTTGTCACAATGCAAATTTGTTTGCAAAATTCAGCAAAACAGCCGAATCAAAATTTTGAATACTTCACTCATTTCTAACTGTGACCATAAAGCACATTAATGTCTGTCCCACAGTAAACATTTATTTATTTTTATTTTTATTTTTTAGGAGACTATCAAACAGTATGTGAGCAGTGGAGGCAATTTTCTTTATAGGTGGCCATGTTCTTTTTCTTTAATATGAAAAGGAGGAAAATAAAAAATGGAATTACACAATGGTGCCTTGCCTTCTTTTTTGGAAGCTGCTGGCTAAAACATCAAGAGATTCTGTTAATAATTATCCAGTCGATAACAACATTGACAGGTAAAGAGTTATAATTTTTCTTTATACACCTGCCAATGAATTTCCTGTGTAATTCTGCTTTATATATTGCCACAGAATTCCTGTTACTTACATAGTAAAGTTATTGCTCTATAAATACTAGAGAAAGTTTAAATTTGCAACCTTTGTTTTATTGAATAGTTACAAAATAAAAGATATTGCAGATGTGAAACAAACTGATAACCTTTTGTGACTTTAACCATGGAAGAAGTCTGATAAAATATTCATTACTATAATAGAAACAATATGTCATCTTGATTACAAATCAAGTAACAGTTTCTGTCACAGAAAAGAATTTGTATATGTTAAATGTTGCAATAGTGATAAAAAATTTAAAATTGTAGAAATATCTGTAGAGGAAAGAAAAAAAAAAAAAAAAATAATAAGTTAAATACCATTATAATAAATGGTAATGCTAATCAGATTTCTTGAAATTAGATTTGGATTCTATTTAGCACAGGCACCCAGAGCCATGGTTTGTGACCCCGTCCTGTTGGGCAGAAACACAGCTGATCCTGTGATCAGCCACACAGCGCAGTATTACACCTCACGCTCCTGCACTCTAGGACAGTGGTCCCCGGTTTTAAGTGAAGCCGAGGAGAAAGCAGAAACGGCTTATCAGCGCTTTTGTCTTCTCCTGAAAGAACGGTATGCAGGGTCGACCGGAAATCACGTGATCGCCGAGTGTCTTGGGGAGCAGAGGAGCGCAGACTGCTCCTTGTCTAAGGCTAGGTCTACACGACGACATTTGTAGCGCCAATGTTGCGCGACAATTTTTATAATGATAGTCTAGGGTGTCGCACTGCAACATGCTGCAACTGCGACGCAATTCGAGATGGATTTTTCCACGCCTGTCGCATTGCAGTCACAGCATGTCACATGTCGCAGTGCGACACCATAGACTACCATTATAAAAATTGTTGTGCGACATTAATGTTGCAGTGTAGTTGTGCCCTATATGTTGCGCGACTTATTGTCTTGCGACACGACATCGTGTAGACCCACAGCAGGCTAATTTCCCCTGTAAGTGGGGCTCCTTTGGATGCTCCAGTTGCAGTGAAAATAGTGCAAAAAAATAAAAAAGGTCTTACATGGACCTTTTGGGGACCAGTTATGTGATTATATATATATATATATATATATATATATATATAATAAATGAAATCTGCAGCACATCCAAGTAGTGAAGAAGTAAAAGAAGCTTTAATCACCAAGCATGCGACGTTTCAATCCTCTCAATGGGTTTTTTCTTAAGCAGTGAGTGAAAAATCCCATTGAGAGGATTAAAACGTTGCATGCTTGGTGATTAAAGCTTCTTTTACTTCTTCACTACTTGGATGTGCTGCGGATTTCATTTATTCTATATTGTTTGGAGGTGGATCGCCGACTCAGCCGCTGGCACTCCGACTGTACTATAAAGATAGTGGTGCTGCCCACATTCCTTGTTTTATATATATATATATATATATATATATATATATACAGTACAGACCAAAAGTTTGGACACACCTCATTCAAAGAGTTTTCTTTATTTTCATGACTATGAAAATTGTAGATTCACACTGAAGGCATCAAAACTATGAATTAACACATGTGGAATTCTATACATAACAAACAAGTGTGAAACAACTGAAAATATGTCATATTCTAGGTTCTTCAAAGTAGCCACCTTTTGCTTTGATTACTGCTTTGCACACTCTTGGCATTCTCTTGATGAGCTTCAAGAGGTAGTCCCCTGAAATGGTTTTCACTTCACAGGTGTGCCCTGTCAGGTTTAATAAGTGGGATTTCTTGCCTTATAAATGGGGTTGGGACCATCAGTTGCGTTGAGGAGAAGTCAGGTGGATACACAGCACTGAATAGACTGTTAGAATTTGTATTATGGCAAGAAAAAAGCAGCTAAGTAAAGAAAAACAAGTGGCTATCATTACTTTAAGAAATGAAGGTCAGTCAGTCAGCCTAAAAATTGGGAAAACTTTGAAAGTAAGGGCTATTTGACCATGAAGGAGAGTGATGGGGTGCTGCGCCAGATGACCTGGCCTCCACAGTCACCGGACCTGAACCCAATCGAGATGGTTTGGGGTGAGCTGGACCGCAGAGTGAAGGCAAAAGGGCCAACAAGTGCTAAGCATCTCTGGGAACTCCTTCAAGACTGTTGGAAGACCATTTCAGGGGACTACCTCTTGAAGCTCATCAAGAGAATGCCAAGAGTGTGCAAAGCAGTAATCAAAGCAAAAGGTGGCTACTTTGAAGAACCTAGAATATGACATATTTTCAGTTGTTTCACACTTGTTTGTTATGTATATAATTCCACATGTGTTAATTCATAGTTTTGATGCCTTCATAGTCATGAAAATAAAGAAAACTCTTTGAATGTGAAGGCGTGTCCAAACTTTTGGTCTGTACTGTATATATAGTGGGGATTTGCTCTGGTAGACAGGCTAGCGGACGCAGTATAGAGGCAACCACAAAGTCTTAAACTTAAACAGTTCAGTGTTTTATTCACACATAAGGAAAAACAAAAAGTGACGTTTTGCAGTCTAGGTGTTTGTTCACACCATGAAAAGTCCACAGAACAAAAACCTTCACCTGGTTTGAAATTTCTCCAACTGTGGTCCACAGCAGGCTTTAGGGGCCTGTTTCTCAGCATGCGGCTCCCAGCCCTTTTGCACGGCACAAGTTTTCAGATCCCAAAACACACAGGGACTGACAGCGCTCCACTGTCAGAGAGGAGTAATCCACCCACAGCTGAGACTGCTGACTGGGTTTGATAGAGGGCCAGTAAAGACGCGGCCTGGAGCGTGGGAAGCAGCCACCCACCCAGCACTTTGGCTTCTCCCAGTAAGTGCCCGCCCGGATCAGCTTACAGCCATTCGAACATAGCAACGTGTCAACCAGCACTAATTGCTGCTGACACTTGAAAATACAGTCTTTTACTTCACCGAGGCCAGCAACCTCGGTGACACATACCTTCCGTCAACGACAGACCCTTGCGCCTTCCTACATACCTCCCCCCTATGTTCAACCATGAGGGGATGAACACTTGCCAGACAGTGTACCCGGGACAGGAAATTTGTGTTTCTCTGTAAATGGCCTGCCCTGTGTTCCACTGAGAACTTGAAGTTCTGTAACAACAAGAACCATCTGGTGACCCGAGCATTCCTCTATTTGGATTGGCTCATCCACTTAAGAGGGCAGTGGTCGGTCACCAGACAGAACTTTCTCCCCAACAGATAAGAGCGGAGAGACTCGAGTGCCCACTTGATGGCCAGGCCCTCTCTCTCCACTATACTGTACCTAGTCTCGGCTGGGGTAAGTTTTTGGCTTAGGAAAACAACGGGATGTTCCTCCCCATTGATTTCCTGAGAGAGTACAGCTCTGAGGCCTACTTCAGAGGCATCGGTCTGTACAACAAACTCCCTCTTGAAGTTGGGCATCACCAAAACCTGGTGACCCGCACAGGACCGAATTCAATGTGGAAAAAGCCTCTTCCGCCTGGTCATTCCAGCGGACCATCACAGACTTCTGTCCCTTCAGGAGCCCTGTCAAAGAAGCCGTTAAAAGTGGCAAAATGGGGAACACCCAGTGTATGTCCTATATTAAGCCGACAAGGTAATGACCCGTGTCCCCTGAAAAAATGGAGGCGGTTGTGAAAGCCCTTGTGGAGGCTAACTTGCAGCAGCAGGAAACTAACCAGCTACTATTACATCATGTGATGGTGTTGCAAGTGGCAGGAGCGTCCCAGAACGTCCATGATGCCCGGAAAGCTGTCCGTGCGGCGATCCCTAAGATGACTCCCTCGGAGGACGTCATGACCTATCTGGCGGTGTTAGAAAAGGTGGCCATGAGGGAAAGGTTACCCCGAGACCAGTGGGCTGAAGTCGTAGCTCTGTTCCTAGCGTCTGGACCCCAGCAAGTGTTTTTCGATCTACCCGATGATCAAACGGCCGACTACCCGACCGTAAAAGGTGAGGTCCTGGCAAGACTAGGGGTGAATGCATTGGTCCAGGCCCAGCGGGTGCATCAGTGTGAATTTAACCCGGCTGAACCCGCCAGACCACAATATTATGACCTGCTACACCGGTTGCAAAAATGGCTGCAGCCTGATGTATTGACTCCCATTGCTATGCTGGGCCGTCTGTGGCGGATGTGTTCTGGAGGACTTTGCCCTACCCTCTCCAGCACTGGATCTGCCAGGTGTCTCCTGGTAATGCCTTAGAGATGGTCGACCTGGTGGAGCGCTACGAGGCCACCAGAAAACTACATGGGGGTTCTTTTGGGAGGGGGCCCGTCAAACCCTGGAAATCTACACCCCTGACCCGGTGGCTGGTGCCAGCAAAACCCGCCCGGGACGTACCCCCTGCAGACCCAGCCCTTGTGGTCTGCTGGCGGTGTCAGGAGCCTGGACACATAAGGGCCGACTGTCCCCATCATGATGAATCCATGGATACCAACTATGGCTACCGCCACTTATTGTATGCTCGGAAGTTGTGTGCCACAGGTACCTCCGAGACTATAGACAATATCCACCTGTGGCAGGTGGAAGTGGGTGACACTCTGGCGGTGGCACTGCTGGATTCAGGGAGCTTGGTGTCCCTGATAAGAGCTGCCCTGGTGTGGCCCGCCGAGTATACTGGCCGAAAAGTTTAAGTTGTGTGCATTCATGGAGACTTAAAGGACTATCCCACCGCCCTGGTCTCTCTGTCAACGGTGGCCGGCAGGTGGACTCATGAGGTGGCCGTCGCCACAAAATTACAATATGAACTAATAATTGGGAGAGACTTCCCCTGTTTCTTGGCACTATGGCCGGATATGAAAGTTACCAATACCAGTGAGACAGATGTAACCCTAGGTAAAACAAAAACTTTTCGGCCTTCAGGCCAGCCTCACTGCATTTTCACGCATCCTCCACCAATTGTGGGGATTTTCTCTGGTAGACACGCTAGCGGATGCAGTATAGAGGCAACCACAAAGTCTTTAACTTAAACAATTCAGTCTTTTATCACACATAAGGAAAAACAAAAAGTGACATTTTGCAGTCACACCATAAAAAGTCCACAGAACAAAAACCTTCACCTGGTTTGAAGTTTCTCCACCTGTGGTCCACAGCAGGCTTTAGGGGCCTGTTTCTCAGCATGCGGCTCCCAGCCCTTTTGTACGGCACAAGTTTTCAGATCCCAAGACTCACAGGGACTGACAGCGCTCCACTGTCAGAGAGGAGAAATCAACCCACAGGTGAGACTGCTGGCTGGGTTTGATATAGGCTAGTAAAGACCCGGCCTGGAGCGTGGGGAGAAGCCACCCACCTAGCACTTTGGCTACTCCCAGAAAGAGCCCGCATGGGTCAGCTTACAGCCATACTAACAGAGCAACATATCTGTAAAGAATAAATCAAGGCAACTGGACTTATTGTAGATTTCTTGAAAACGTTTCACTCGTTTTTCCAACGAGCTTTCTCAATTCTGAGTGACTGTACAAGAATTCTCTGGGAATAAATATGTAACTGAATCAACATCTAAAATTATACCCAGCATGGGGTCAGAGGTCATTATACCCAGCATGGGGTCAAAGGTGTTGATTCCATTATCCTAATTAAAGTCAGTAGATAACTTGAAGTTCTGTAACGACGAGAACCATCTGGTGACCCGAACATTCCTCTCTTTGGCTTGGCTCATCCACTTAAGAGGGCAGTGGTCGGTCAACTTTCTCCCCAACAGATGATAGCTGAGAGACTCAAGTTCCCACTTGATGGCCAGGCCCTCTCTCTCCACTATACTATTCCTAGTTTCGGGTGGGGTAAGTTTGTGGCTCAGGAAAACAACGGGATGTTCCTCCCCATTAATTTCCTGAGAAAGTACAGCTCCAAGACCTACTCCAGAGGCATTGGTCTGTACCACAAACTCCCTCTTGAAGTTGGGCATCACCAAAACCGGTGACCTGGCCAGGACCGACTTCAATGCGGAAAAAGCCTCTTCCACCTGGTCATTCCAGCGGACCATTGCGGACTTCCGTCCCTTCAGGAGCCCTGTCAAGAAGCTGCTAAAGTGGCAAAATGGAAAAAGAACCTCATATAATAGTCCATCATTCCTAGAAACGACTTTATTTGCCTAATTCTGAATTGCCAAATTTTTTTTTTACTTGGGGTTTGATCACTCCGCGTCCAATGACATACCCCAGGTACTTAGTCTCCTCTAACCCTATCGCACATATTTTGGGGTTAGCGGTCAGTCCAGCCTTCCTAAGGGAGTCCACTACAGCCTGCACTTTTGGTAGATGACTTTCCCAGTCGGTACTATGAATGACAATATCGTCCAGGTAAGCCGAAGTGTACAGACAATTTGGACAAAGTACAATGTCCATGAGATGTTGAAAAGTGGCAGGGGCGCCATACAGGCAAAGGGTAACACCTTATATTGGTATAGCCTTCTGTTGTGATGAAGGCAGTTTTCTCTTTGGTAGCCTCCATCAAGGGTACCTGCCAGTACTCTTTGGTGAGGTCCAAAACAGAAAAATACTGAGCTTGGCCTAACCTCTCAATAAGCTCATCCACCCGAGTCATGGGATATGCATCAAACTTAGAGATTTTGTTTAGTTTGCGAAAATCGTTACAGAACCGTAATGTCCCGTCCGGCTTGTGTATTAAGACTATCGGACTGGCCCATTCACTTTTGGACTCCTCAATGACGTCTAGTTGCAGCATTAGCTGCACTTCCTCTGCAATGGCTTGTTGCTGAGCCTCGGGTACCCGGTATGGTTTTAACCGGTCTTTTGCCTGAGGCTCAGTGATAATGTTATGCCGGATTATGGAAGTGTGTCCAGGGAGGTCGAAGAACTAGTGATGATCGAGCACCAAAGTGCTCCGGTGCTCTGGCCGAACACATCGGAATGCTCGGGTGCTCCACCGAGCACGCGAGTATAATGGAAGTCAATGGGAGAACCTGAGCATTAAACCATGCACCACCTTCTCTGAAGAGGGGAGGGTGCCTGGTTCATAGGAAATGGGCAGAAATTGATAGAAACACCACTGAAATGGTTCGGGAACAGCATACGGAGGATGTCTGGATGCATCTTGGACTCCCAGGTCGCTGCTAGGAACCATGTTGTCCGAGTAGTGCTTTTACAGACTGACAATAATAAGCACAAAACCGAAAAAAAAAATCTATTTTAGAGGAAAAATTGTTAAGAAACATTCTTTCCTGTATATTTACTTGTATATAAAGTGCAAGTGCTGCCAAAAATTACAAGGAAGAGGTACTCCGATACAACCTGTATATTACATAATGGAGGGCTTCATTCACATTGTGGTACAATAGTTCAGGTAGTGGGACTCCTACACTTATAAAGCCTATGCACTAAGTGAAAGGGCTGCCAAAAATCCGGCACTCAAAATCATCCTTTGTTATACATAAAGGAGGGCATCATACACACCCTTGAAAAATGATGATTGATGGCCTGCTGGTGACCCTCGAAAACATTTGGAGCAAGGGCCTGCTGATCTGGCCATCTAAAACCTTAGGGGCGAGGGCCTGCTGCAGCATTGGTAACTCTAGATAACCTCTGGGTGATTGCACGTCCCTGTGACGTCAACGATCCATTGTTCTTTTCTGCGTCTACCATGTTGATCACGGGTAACTGGGAATCAGGGTTTGATGCCGGAGAGGGAGCCTGAGAAAGGGCTACCACATCCAAGGGAGGTCAATGGCTGAACTCTGATTGGCTGTTGTTGCCTTGCCCCTTTTTTTTCCTAATTGTGAACCACCCAGAGAGGGTGGGTCAAGTTATTAAAGCACAAGCATTCAAGGAAGGCAGCAAGCGCGCGGCAATTACCCACTCCCGACTCGGGGAAGTAGTAATAACAATACAGCACTCCTAAGCGGCCCTGTTATTGGAATGAGTACACTTTCCGTTAACAAGGATCTATTGGAGGACAAGTCTGGTGCAAGCAGCCAACTTGCTCCCGGCCTTCACAACGTTCACCCAGTGTCCCATCATGGTGAAGATTGTTTTGACCAGACTCTTTGGTACTGAGACTGGACTTGTAGGTGAGGACCTGCTGCCGCTTTGTTGACTCTAGATAACTTCTAGGCGTTCACACGTCCCCGTGGCGGAAACTATCCATTTGGGTGACTGCACTATAAATTTTGGAGCAATTTTTCAACAAGGACCTTCTGGTATAGTACCATTTTGCTTGCCCTCTCCGCCATAGGAATGAGAGATGAGAAGTTCTCTTTGTAGCGGGGGTGGAGAAGGGTTACCACCCAGGAATCTGTGTTGTCTTGAATGCGTATAACGCACGGGTCATGGGAAAGGCAGCCTAACATGAAGTCAATCATATGTGCCAGAGTACCAACAGGCAAAACTTCACTGTCATCATCAGGAGGATGACTGTCCATCTCCTCATCCTCTTCCTCCTCATCTGTACGTGGCTGGGGGGAAGAACATACCTTCAGTGAGATCACTGAGGACGAGGAACGGGACATGAGTAGCTCGGCATCCAACCTTGTGCAAATGGGGTCTTTCATGCTGTCATGCCTGATGAGGGACCCTCATATAAAAAGGCTGAAGGAGAACGACCTGTACTGGGTGGCCACACTACTAGACCCCCGGTATAAGCAGAAAGTGCCTGAAATGTTACCAAATTACCGGAAGTCGGAAAGGATGCAGCAGTTCTAAAACAAGTAAAAAGTATGCTTTATACAGCGTATAAGGGTGATGTCACAGCACAACGGGAATCTAATAGGGGAAGAGGTTGAAAGTAATCCTCCTCCTACCACGACCATGCCGGCAAGGACAGGACGCTTTACAGACGTGTTGTTGATGGAGGACATGCAGAGCTTTTTAAGTCCTACGCATCGCCACAGCCCTTCGGGGTCCACCCTCAGAGAACGACTCGACCGACAGGTAGCAGACTACCTCGCCTTAACTGCAGATATCGACACTCTGAGGAGCCATAAACCCCTTGACTACTGGGTGTGCAGGCTTGACCTGTGGCCTGAGCTATCCCAATTTGCGATAGAACTTCTGGCCTGCCCCGCTTCAAGTGTCCTGTCAGAAAGGACCTTCAGCGCAGCAGGAGGTATTGTCACTGAGAAGAGAAGTCGCCTAGGTCAAAAAAGTCTAGATTACCTCACCTTTATTAAGATGAATGAGGCATGGATCCCAAAGGGACTGACAGTGGGGGATGCATTTGACTAAAAAAGGCCTGATGAGATGCCTTTGGCTAAAAATGGTCCCCACGCTGCTGTATTTAATCTCTGCATGCCGGATGACTTGCCTGACTTCTCCGCCTCCAACTAGGGTTCAAGCCGCAATGTTTTAGTACACTTTCTGCCTGGAAAACATAAATTTTTCCGGCCGCTGCTACAGCAGTGGCTGCAACAATACCTAATTTTTCAGATATGTGTACATGCCTAATTTTTCTGGCCTCTGGTGCTGCACTGTGGCTGCAAAAACAAAACAAAAAAAACGGCACATACATGTGTCAATTCCCCTTCGTGATCGTTACCTTGTTGTGGTAAAGGGGCTTGCGTATCACAATGAAGCAATCACCTCTATGAGTGTGTTGGCAATGTTGGCACACCCCAGATGATAAGGTCGTTGTTTCATTGTGAACAGACCAAAAGCAATCGGCTGGATAACTTTTCATCGAAAAAACATTAATTTTCTTTGTGATCATCTAAGGTGAACATTAAAGCCTACTAGGCCAACAATGGGCCCACACTGCAGAATCATTGTTTTCTGAGTCACAAAACTGTCACTGAACTACCTCAGCACGACCATAGGCTTTGAAAAACCGCCATCACCTGCAATCTCCCGAACGTGCGCACAAGCACAGTGATCACTACACCAAGATTGACGCATAGAGGAATAAAATTTATGTCATGAGTGTGTCAACTATTGACAACTCTTTGCGGTTGTTTGCAGTGCGTTAAACAGGGAGTTTGGTCTGTCAGAGTTTGGTCTGTCACTGTGAAGCGGGCGTAACCCTTACACTACCTGATCGATACAACATCATACCTGATCGTATACACACACTGGATGTTTTAAAGCATGTTATTCCAAACAATTTAGGAATGTTAGGTGATTTATGCCTTTTATAAATTAAAACCCTACTCTGCGTCAACTACGTAATTTTCCATGGGAGTTTTGCCGTGGATCCCCCATGCCACAGTCCAGGTGTTAGTCCCCTTGAAACAACGTTTCCATCACTATTATGGCCAGAAAGATTCCCTGTGGGTTTTAAAATTTGCCTGCCTATTGAAGTCTATGGCGGTTCGCCCCCGTTCGCGAACAGAAAATTTTATGTTCACGACATCTCTACTCTTAACCCTCTAAAATGCTGCTATGTCTATCTTGTTCACAGGAGCCCAGAATTGTGCACAATACTTTATGTGTGGTCAGACTAGTGATTTGTAATGTGGCAGGGCTATGTTCTCATCGCGGTCATCTATAAACCTTTTAATGCACCCCATAATCTTATTGGCCCTGGCAGCAGCTGCCTGACACAAATTTCTACAGTTAAGTTTGCTGTCCACTAAAATTCCTAAGTCCTTTTCCATGTCAGTGTTACCCAGTGTTTTACCATTTAATATGTACTGTGACATACAGTCAGGTCCATAAATATTGGGACATCGACAAATTCTAACATTTTTGGCTCTATACACCACCACAATGGATTTGAAATTAAACGAACAAGATGTGCTTTAACTGCCAACTGTCAGCTTTAATTTGAGGGTATTTACATCCAAATCAGGTGAACGGTGTAGGAATTACAACAGTTTGCATTTGTGCCTCCCACTTGTTAAGGGACCAAAAGTAATGGGACAAATGGCTTCTCAGCTGTTCCATGGCCAGGTGTGTGTTATTCCCTCATTATCCTAATTACAATGAGCAGATAAAAGGTACAGAGTTAATTTCAAGTGTGCTATTTGCATTTTGAATCTGTTGCTGTCAACTCTTAAGATGAGATCCAAAGAGCTGTCACTATCAGTGAAGCAAGCCATCATTAGGCTGAAAAAATACAACAAACCCATCAACGAGCTCAGCAAACACCAAAAGACCACGGAAAACAACTGTGGTGGATGACCGAAGAATTCTTTCCCTGGTGAAGAAAACACCATTCACAACAGTTAACCAGATCAAGAACACTCTCCAGAAGGTAGGTGTATATGTGTCAAAGTCAACAATCAAGAGAAGACTCTACCAGAGTGAATATAGAGGGTTCACCACAGGAAGGCCAGATTAGAGTTTGCCAAACGACATCTAAAAAAGCCTTCACAGTTCTGGAACAACATCCTATGGACAGATGAGACAAAGATTAACTTGTACCAGAGTGATGGGAAGAGAAGAGTATGGAGAAGGAAAGGAACTGCTCATGATCCTAAGCATACCACCTCATCAGTGAAGCATGGTGGTGATAGTGTCATAGCATGGGCATGTATAGCTGCCAATGGAACTGGTTCTCTTGTATTTATTGATGATGTGACTGCTGACAAAAGCAGCAGGATGAATTCTGAAGTGTTTCGGGCAATATTATCTGCTCATATTCAGCCAAATGCTTCAGAACTCATTGGACGGCGCTTCACAGTGCAGATGGACAATGACCCAAAGCATACTGCAAAAGCAACCAAAGAGTTTTTTAGAGGAAAGAAGTGGAATGTTATGCAATGGCCAAGTCAATCACCTGACCTGAATCCAATTGAGCATGCATTTCACTTGCTGAAGACAAAACTGAAGTGAAAATACCCCAAGAACAAGCAGGAACTGAAGACAGTTGCAGTAGAGGCCTGACAAAGCATCACCAGGAATGAAACCCATCGTCTGGAGATGTCTATGTGTTCCTTATTTAAGGCTGTAATTGACTGCAAAGGATTTGCAACCAAGTATTATAAAGTGAAAGTTTGATTTATGATGATTATTATGCTGTCCCATTACTTTTGGTCCCTTAACAAGTGGGAGGCACATATGCAGACTGTTGTAATTCCTACACCGTTCACCTGATTTGGATGTAAATACCCTCAAATTAATGCTGACAGGCTGCAGTTAATGCACAGCTTGTTCGTTTCATTTCAAATCCATTGTGGTGGTGTATAGAGCCAAAAATTTTAGAATTGTGTTGATGTCCCAATATTTATGGACCTGACTGTATATTATTCCTTCCCATGTGAATAACCTTACATTTGTCAGTGTTAAACCTCATCGACCCCTTTTCTGCCCAAGCCTCCAATCTATCCAGATCCATCTGTAGCTGTATCGTGTCCTCTTTGGTGTTAATTACTTCACACAGCTTAGTGTCATCGGCAATAATTGATATTTTACTGTGCAAGCCTTCTACAAGATCATCAATAAATATATTGAAGAGAATAGGGCCCAATACTGACATCTATGAGACCCAATTTTGAGTGTGTACCATTAATAACCACCCTGTTTTCTATCACTGAGCCAGTTACTTACCCACATACAGACGTTTTCTCCCAGTCCAAGCATTCTCATTTTATATACTAACCTTTTGTGGCACAGTATCAAATGCTAAGGAGAAGTCAAGATATATGACATCCATTGACTCACTGCTGACAAGTCTAGAACTTACCTCCTCTTAGAAACTGATTAAATTAGTTTGACAGGACTGATCCCTCATGAATCAGTGTTGATATGGCGTTATTCACTTATTTTAATTTCAAGAGAGGTAACCAAGTACCCAATGGTCTCTCTGAGTGAGCTCCAAAGATCCTGGGTGCAGATGGGATAAACTTCCAAAAGTCTAGCCATCACTTTAGCACTCCACCAGTCAGGGATTTATAGCAGATTGGTCAGAAAAAAATCCTTTCCTCAATGAAAAACACATGGCGGGTTGCATAAAAGGATCTAAATGACTCTCAGACTGTGAGAAACAAGTCCTGTGGTCTGATGAAACCAATCATTGAACTTTTTGGCCTAAATTTTAAGCATCAAGTTTAGAGTAAACCAAGCACTGCTCACTACCATCCCAAAAGTGAAGCATGCTGATAGCAGCATCATGCTGTGGGAAAGTTTTTTTAGTGGCTGGGACAGGGAAACTGGTCAATTCTGGAGTAGACAACACTACCAGGAGATATAAAAAATACAATATGCATTAACATATAAACATAAAAAGCTAGATGGTGATCTGGACATACCAGTGATTCTACCGTAGGCTTGTAGGGAGTAGGGATGAACAAAGTTTTGTAAAATTCAATTTGTTTGCTTCTCCAAATTTTACAAAGAAATGAGCTTTGTGATGAATTACTTTGTCATGAAGCAAATTTCTTTGTGGGTGCAATTGAGTGCTCCCGTCATTGGGTGCTCCCCGTCATTATCCCTCAGATGTCGCATTCACAGTTGATAGTGGCCTCTGATAGGAATAATACAGTGTCAAATAAAATAAAAAATAATACTTACATAATCTATTTGCTTGCAACGGGCCACCCACCGCCATCTTGCTTGAAGGTCTGGTATGAAATCTCATGCAGGCCGAAATGACATCATGACGCCGGCAAATGGATCAGGGAAATATTTTTTACACTATTTCAGGTTAAATTGATTTGCTACCGCGAAGTACGAGGAAATTCGGCTTTGTGGTAAATCAAATTTATCCTAAAATTTGTATCGAAGTTCACTTTGTGGACTTCAATTTGCTCATCACTAATCAGGGGATTACTTTAGATGCTGCTAGTTCAGCACTGAGAAAAAAAATGGTTTCTACATGAGCTCACTTGATGATGTCACCAAGTCATGTGACAGATACAGCGGCTTCCTAGAGACATACAGTGAACTGTGTGCTGGCTTACTAAACCGATTGAACAGACAACCACTAGATAGAGCAATTACATGTGGAACACAAAGCATAATACATATGCAATACAAGAAATATTGCCGGAGGTATGACAAGCAAAGATTTCAAAAATTCTGTTTTCACTTTCTCATTATGGGGCATTGCGTGCAGAATGATGGGGAGATATTTGCCTTTTTTTTTATTTGCGCACATGACCGCAACATAACAAAATGGGAAAAAAGTGAAAGGGTCTGAAGACTTTCCAATTGCACTGTAACTTTCTTAAAAAACTGATCTGCTTGGTCTAATTAACATAGCTATTATCAGTTTCCACATAACAACCAATCATGTTTTCTTTCATTGCTATTATTTAGAACCAGATGATGAGGTTTATGCAACCCAATTGTTTCTCTGTAATAGGTTTTACAATCTTTCGCTATTGAGCTTACTGGTCACAAAGTTTGATTAATGACCAGTGAAAATATTGATCCTGTTATCTCACAGACACATAGCAAAGAAATAAACGTATTTAGTTCTTCAATGAAACAACAGATAGGAAAACCAGATCGGCACTAGCACCATCCACACACCGCAATCACCATTACATTGTTAGTCTTGTTAGTCTGCCAGATATCATTCAGGTGGTGTTCTATACTGCTTCAAAATAGCACATGTACATACAGTAGGAATCTTAATAGAAGAATAAAATATCCATATCATATTCAGTATTAAAATCACAAGGATACATTTATTAAATCAAATCCATAAAAAGTTTACGCATGGGTACAGGATAAGGATGAGCGAACCAGTTCAGTTCAATCAGAACTTTGCTATTTTTCGGATGGCAAGCAAATCCAAATCTTTCTGGGGGTGTTTTGGACAAATTCACTTAAACTGCATTAGGTGCCATTTTTGTGCACAAATTGGCGGGGGGAAAAACACTAGCAAGGAAGAAGAAGGCGGCTTATCAAATGACCCTGAGAAGAAGCGGGTTTAGGGCTTGCACTGATTGGCTTCAAGTCTGACAGGCAGCGCGGATGAGCCAATCAGTGCTGCAGCAGGCAGGGAGGAGCCCTAGCAGAAGGAGCAGAACGCCATTCTGAGCTGGGCTGTGAATGAGGGTGGTTGAGTTTTAAAATGTCTGCCAGGAGAATAATCTTAGGGAGCCAGGAAGAGGAAAAATCAATCAAAGACAGTAACACATCAATCAATTAGGCTTTTAGCCAGGGACAGTGAAGGGAAAGTCTAGGATTCCAAAGAAGAATTGTGTGTGTGGTGTACAATACAGAGAAGCAGGGCAGCTGACAGAAAGGGAGAGAGGAGACAGGACCTGTGGCTGTACTTACTATCAGAAGTAAAGGTACACCTCAAACAGTGGCGTTCCGCCAATATAGGCAGACCACACCGTTGATATGGGGCCCGCAGCACAGGGAGGCCCGGATCGCACAGAAGGCCCCCCCCCATCTACTCTACACAGACAGTTATTAGTTAAAGAAAACCTTTCATGGGTCCATGCTTTATTAACTAAGTAGCAGGACATGTAGGGCATACATGGGGGATGTCCCTGCACTTACTATAATTTCTGGGTGCTGCTCCGTTGTGCCGCTGTGGCCCCCGTTACAGTCTCCCGTGATGTATGCTAAGTAACAGCATCGGAACACCAGGGACGAGACATCAGCTTTTCTCCGTGGGCGTTCCTTTTCCCTGGCTGTGACGTTCAGGGAGAAGGAACGCCCACGGAGAAAAGATGATGTCTGCTCCCTGGTGTTCCGATGCTGTTATTTAGCATACAGCGCGGGAGACTGTAACGGGGTCGCCCAGAAATAATATTAAGTGCAGGAACATCCCCCATGTATGCCCCACATGTCCTGCTACTTAGTTAATAAAGTATGGACCCATGAAAGGTCCTCTTTAATATGCGGCAGCGGCACTTATGTTCTCCCTCGGGCCCCGCCCCGCTCCGCTCCCTGTCTGCCCTGATGATAACGGCGCAAAGTTAGCCGGCTCATGCGCATTAATTACTGTGATGCCGTACCAGGAATGGACATCGCAGTGCGCATGAGCCGGCAGACGGACTCAGCACGCAGGCGCGGGATCTCGGCGAGAGAAGAAGTAAGAAGATGGGCGGGCAGAGGGAAAAGATGGGTGGAAAATGACATAGGTGTCTCCCAAAAGATAATAAGATGATGTACAAGAGGCATTATTGTGGAAAATGAACATTTCTCAGCTTTTATTTACATTTGAGCAAAAAGTGTCCAGTCCAAAATTATTCATACACTTCTCAATAATCAATAGAAAAGCCTTTATTGCCTATTAGAGATGTCGCGAACATAAAATTTTCCATTCGCGAACGGCGAACGCGAACTTCCGCAAATGTTCGCGAACGGGCGAACCGCCATAGACTTCAATAGACAGGCGAATTTTAAAACCCACAGGGACTCTTTCTGGCCACAATAGTGATGGAAAAGTTGTTTCAAGGGGAATAACACCTGGACTGTGGCATGCCAGAGGGGGATCTATGGCAAAACTCCCATGGAAAATTACGTAGTTGACGCAGAGTGTGGTAAGTTGAATTCACAATGCGATTAATATAACCTGCTTTAATCGCATTGGGAATTCAACTTAGAGCTAAGCTCCTAATGGTTGTATTGCTAGAATTGACAAATATAACAAATATAGCACTATATTCTCAATCTTCGTTATATTCTAGCAATACAACCATTAGGAACCCAGCTCTAAGTTGAATTCGCAATGCGATTAATATAACCTGTATTAATTGCATTGCGAATTCAACTTAGAACTAAGTTCCTAATGGTTGAATTGCTTGAATTGACGAATATAACGAATATAGCACTATATTCTCAATCTTCGTTATATTCTAGCAATACAACAATTAGGAACCCAGCTGAAAGTTGAATTCGCAATGCGATTAATATAACCTGTATTAATCGCATTGCGAATTCAACTTAGATCTGAGTTCCTAATGGTTGTATTGCTAGAATTGACGAATATAGCAATATATTCTCAATCTTCGTTATATTCTAGCAATACAACCATTAGGAACCCAGCTGAAAGTGGAATTCGCTAAGCGAATCGCATTGCAATTACAACTTAGTCAAATTTGTGGCACTGCAGCTTCAGAATGAATCTAAGATGGATGCTGTCCTTGCTTTTTGATAGGAGGTGGGAGGGTCTGGGAGTGAGGGTATGCTGATTGGCTGGAATGTGTCTGCTGACTGTGAGGTACAGGGTCAAAGTTTGCTCAATGATGATGTATAGGGGACGGACTGAACATCGCATATGTTCGCCCTCCGCGGCGAACGCAAACAAGCTATGTTCGCCGGCGAATAGTTCGGGACATCTCTATTGCCTATTACAGCAATCAAACGCTTCCTATAATTGCAGACCAGCTTTTTGCATGTCTCCACAGGTATTTTTGCCCATTCATCTTTAGCAATGAGCTCCAAATGTTTCAGGTTGGAGGGTCTTCTTGCCATCACCCTGATCTTTAGCTCCCTCCACAGATTCTCAATTGGATTCAAGTCTGGACTCTGGCTGGGCCACTCCAAAACGTTAATGTTGTTGTCTGCTAACCATTTCTTCAGCACTTTTGCTGTGTGTATTGGGTCATTGCCATGCTAAAATGTCCACTGGTGCCTAAGGCCAAGTTTCTCTGCAGACTGCCTGATTGACGTTGAGAATAATCATGTATTGCTCTTTTTTCATGGTGCCGTTTACTGTGATTAGGTTCCCTGGTCCATTGGCTGAAAAAAAAAAAAAAAAAAGCATTAGGTTCCCACCACCATGTTTGTCAGTGGGGATGGTGTTCTTTGGTTTGAAGGCTTCTCCTTTTTTACGCCAAATGAAGGAAGCATCATTGTGACCAAACAATTAAATTTTTGTTTCATCTGACCATAACACAGAAGACCAGAAGTCTTCTTCTTTGTCCAGATGAGCTTTTGCAAAGGCCAAGCGAGCTTTTGTGTGCCTTATCTGGAGAAGTGGCGTCCTCCTTGGTCTACATTGTGCAGTGTCTGTTGGATTGTCTGCCTTGAGACATTGCCACCAGCCACCCAGATTCACCAGGATGGCCTTGGTGGTGATCCTTGGATTCTTTTTCACCTCTCTAACTATCCTCCTGGCCAGCACAGGTGTCACTTTTGGCTTCCAACCACGTCCTCTGAGATTTTCCACAAATGTAAATATAAGCTGAGAAATGTTTTTTTTCCCCCCACAATAATGCCTCTTGTACATCGTCTTATTATCTTTTGGGAGACACCTATGTCATTTTCCATCAAAAAATTACTTGCTGGTTGAATAAAAGTAACTTTAAGTCAAAATTTGCCAGGGGTATGAATAATTATGGGCAGCACTGTCTATATACTAGCAGAAGGACCCGGCTTCGCACGGGTATATTTCATCTATTTCATTTTATGTTTCCGTGTGTTGTAAAAAGATATCAACAGTTTCCCCATAACAGTGACCTCTACAGTACCTGCCCCTTTAACAATGACCTCCACAGTGCCCGCCCCTTTAACATTGACCTCCACAGTGGCCGCCCCTTTAACAATGATCTTCACAGTGCTCTCCTCTTTAACAGTGACCTCCACAGTGCCCGCCCATTTAACAATGACCTTCATAGTGGCCACCCCTTTAACAGTTACTTCCACAGTGCCCGCCCCTTTAACAGAGACATTCAAAGTGACCGCCCCTTTAAGAGTGACTTTCACAGTGACCATCCCTTTAACTGTGACTTTCACAGTAACCACCTATATAACTGTGACTTTCACAGTGACCGCCCCTTTAACAATGACTTTCACAGTGACTGTTCTTTTTAACAGTGGCCGCCCCTTTAAGAGTGACTTTCACAGTGACCACCCCTTTAACAGGGACTTTCACAGTGAACGCCCCTTTAAAAGTGACTTTCACAGTGACCGCCCCTTTAACAGTGACTTTCACAGTGACTGATTGTATTCAAACTAGCAGCATATATATGTTATACATAGCACACAAAAGTCTCTTTAGACCCAAAACCGTTCCCCTATTTCACACATTTTTTAATCCATTTAAAAAATAATAATCCAGGGGTTGTTGATTATATTCAAACTAACAGAATATATATATATATACAGGGAGTGCAGAATTATTAGGCAAATGAGTATTTTGACCACATCATCCTCTTTATGCATGTTGTCTTACTCCAAGCTGTATAGGCTCGAAAGCCTACTACCAATTAAGCATATTAGGTGATGTGCATCTCTGTAATGAGAAGGGGTGTGGTCTAATGACATCAACACCCTATATCAGGTGTGCATAATTATTAGGCAACTTCCTTTCCTTTGGCAAAATGGGTCAAAAGAAGGACTTGACAGGTTCAGAAAAGTCAAAAATAGTGAGATATCTTGCAGAGGGATGCAGCACTCTTAAAATTGCAAAGCTTCTGAAGCGTGATCATCGAACAATCAAGCGTTTCATTCAAAATAGTCAACAGGGTCGCAAGAAGCGTGTGGAAAAACCAAGGCGCAAAATAACTGCCCATGAACTGAGAAAAGTCAAGCGAGCAGCTGCCAAGATGCCACTTGCCACCAGTTTGGCCATATTTCAGAGCTGCAACATCACTGGAGTGCCCAAAAGCACAAGGTGTGCAATACTCAGAGACATGGCCAAGGTAAGAAAGGCTGAAAGACGACCACCACTGAACAAGACACACAAGCTGAAACGTCAAGACTGGGCCAAGAAATATCTCAAGACTGATTTTTCTAAGGTTTTATGGACTGATGAAATGAGAGTGAGTCTTGATGGGCCAGATGGATGGGCCCGTGGCTGGATTGGTAAAGGGCAGAGAGCTCCAGTCCGACTCAGACGCCAGCAAGGTGGAGGTGGAGTACTGGTTTGGGCTGGTATCATCAAAGATGAGCTTGTGGGGCCTTTTCGGGTTGAGGATAGAGTCAAGCTCAACTCCCTGTCCTACTGCCAGTTTCTGGAAGACACCTTCTTCAAGCAGTGGTACAGGAAGAAGTCTGCATCCTTCAAGAAAAACATGATTTTCATGCAGGACAATGCTCCATCACACGCGTCCAAGTACTCCACAGCGTGGCTGGCAAGAAAGGGTATAAAAGAAGAAAATCTAATGACATGGCCTCCTTGTTCACCTGATCTGAACCCCATTGAGAACCTGTGGTCCATCATCAAATGTGAGATTTACAAGGAGGGAAAACAGTACACCCCTCTGAACAGTGTCTGGGAGGCTGTGGTTGCTGCTGCACGCAATGTTGATGGTGAACAGATCAAAACACTGACAGAATCCATGGATGGCAGGCTTTTGAGTGTCCTTGCAAAGAAAGGTGGCTATATTGGTCACTGATTTGTTTTTGTTTTGTTTTTGAATGTCAGAAATGTATATTTGTGAATGTTGAGATGTTATATTGGTTTCACTGGTAAAAATAAATAATTGAAATGGGTATATATTTGTTTTTTGTTAAGTTGCCTAATAATTATGCACAGTAATAGTCACCTGCACACACAGATATCCCCCTAAAATAGCTAAAACTAAAAACAAACTAAAAACTACTTCCAAAAATATTCAGCTTTGATATTAATGAGTTTTTTTGGGTTCATTGAGAACATGGTTGTTGTTCAATAATAAAATTAATCCTCAAAAATACAACTTGCCTAATAATTCTGCACTCCCTGTATATATATATATATATATATATATATATATATATATGTGTTTATCACACCAATATACAGGGTAGTGCACAATATTATCTAAGGCCTCTTTCACACTTGCGTTGTCCGGATCCGTCGTGCACTCCATTTGCCGGAGGTGCCCGCCGGATCCGTAACACCGCAAGTGAACTGAAAGCATTTGAAGACGGATCCGTCTTCAAAATGCGTTCAATGTTGCTATGGCACCCAGGACGCTATTAAAGTCCTGGCTGCCATAGTAGTAGTGGGGAGCAGGGGAGCAGTATACCTACCGTCTGTGCGGCTCCCGGGCGCTCCAGAATGACGTCAGAGCGCCCCATGCGCATGGATGACGTGATCCATGCGATCACGTCATCCATGCGCGTGGGGCGCCCTGATGTCACATTTTGAAGCGCCCCGGGAGCCACACGGACGGTAAGTATACTGCTCCCCCGCTCCCCACTACACTTTACCATGGCAAACAGGACTTTAGCATCCTGGCAGCCATCAGAAAAAGCTAAACATCGGATCCGGTAATGCGCCGAAACGACGTTTAGCTTAAGGCCGGATCCGGATTAATGCCTTTCAATGGGCAAGTGTTCAGGATTTTTGACCGGAGCAAAAAGCGCAGCATGCTGCGGTATTTTCTCCGGCCAAAAAACGTTCCGGTCCTGAACTGAAGACATTCTGATGCATCCTGAACGGATTTCTCTCCATTCAGAATGCAATGGGATAATCCTGATCAGGATTCTTCCGGCATAGAGCCCCGACGACGGAACTCTATGCCGGAACAGAACAACGCAAGTGTGAAAGAGCCCTTAGAGGCTCAAAAATGTCCAGGCTACGGAAGGGTTCCAAAATAAAGACCCAGAGCCAGAATGTGGGTAGTAGCAGCACCATATATCCGGCCAGAAGTAGTGGTGGTAGTAGTAGTAGTAGAACACAGTTGACCTTGGTGGCTTATGAAAGGCACAACATTATAGTTGAGGAGAAAGAGGATGAGATTGTGGATTGGATGGCTCACTCCTCCTCTCAGTCACAGCAGGATGACATGGAGATAGGGATCACAACATTCCATCTGATCCTCCCACTTCCAGCCCCAAAGAAGGTTTTCAGTGGAGTCCTCACAGTCTTCACTGCCATTTCCTAGAGGGGTGCCTTTCTTTTTCCCAAGAAATGACAAGCATACCCAACCACACCCTACGGCAGGTAGTCAAGAGAGTCTTGTGTAAAAGTATTCAGCTTTTGTACTGGTCTCAGGAGGAGGTGGAGTAGGAAGCTGCAGAACCCATGCATAGCCATGTTGGTGGTGGTAGTAGTAGTGGCCCTGTACCCACGCTATTAGCATTGGGTCAGCAACAGTGGCAGTCGAGGAAGGTGGGCCAAAGAACCCACCATGATATCCCACAGTCTGATAGAAACAAAAGGTAGGGTGAGAACTCCAATGACAATTGTGTGCTGGACAGGACCTGGGAGACAGATCGGGGTGCTGAGGAGGAGGTAACATCAGAGGAGGAGGGTGATGGTGGCAACAATAATGAGCAGAGGCAACGTAATTTCCCTAAGAGCAGCCAGGGCCACGTCTGCTTCGGGATCTGGTTATGCCACTGACACTGGGTGAATTAAGCAGAAAATGTGCCAGAGCTAAGCCCAACTCAGCTGCCTCTACTCCTGAGCGAGTTTGTCCAGTCTGGCAGTTTTTCTCCACTCTGCCGGAAGACAATAGCATTGCCTTGTGCAAGCTATACAAGAGCAAAATAAAATATGGGTAGGTAAACACAAACGTAGGCACTATAGCTCTATTAAACAACATAAAGAGGCATCACCCTATCTTGTGGGCAAACAAAGGTGGCAGCCAGCCACCGCGGCAGGAGTTCCCTCATTCTCCTCTTCCAGATTGGAGCAGCAAGGCCGCATACACGAGCAGTGTGATGTCTTTCACATCATCACCATCCCTTTCCTCTTCTCCCTCTCAGAATTCTCCTACTCTCCTCCATCATCTGCAATCAATAATGGAATGCGTAGCCAGGAAACAACTCTATGCACTTTAGCAATCGGATGGTGCGCAGGCTTAATTCCCATCTGGCCAAGTTGCTAGCTGTACAGTTGTTGCTGTACCATTTAATCAAGTCTTCTGCCTTTTGGGAGCTAATGATGTGTGCTCGGCCTCGCTGGAAGATTCCTAGCCGACATTATTCCTCCCAAAAAGCCATCCCTGCCTTGTACTTTCACTTGGCGGACAACATGGGTAGCTTCCTGCGATTATCACTGAGCGGCAAGGTTTACGTCAAGGTGAAAACCTGAAGCAGCTCCTACAGGCAGGAACAGTACATGTCTTTCACGGCACACTGGGTTAATATTTTTTTCCAGCAGTTGTGAAGCAGCACCCCAGCAATGAGGCCAGGTCCTTTTGACCAACCTACTATTGTGTCGGCCTGGCTCCCATACCAGGCACTTATCTCTTACGTGGCGCGGAATGTTCTCCTGGACCTGCAGCAACAGGACGGCCTGCCTCTACTCCGCTTAATCTGTGACGTGCAAACTCGCTGGAATTCAGCATTGCACATGCTTGAGCATCTGTACGAGCAGCGGAACACCGTGAATGATTTTGTCATGCACCACACAGCCTCAGCAGCAGGTGTTGCTTCGTGGTCAGATAGTGGCAGCTCATCCGAGATGCCTGTCGGGTGCTGAAGCCCTTCGATGAGGCCACAAAGTTTGTCATCAGGGACAACAGAGAAGGGAGACGAGCAGCTGATGCATCTTGCTGTCCACCCTATAGCTGTTGGGGACACACAGAGGGAATCTGCCATGGAAGTGGAGGATGGCGAAGATGAGGAGCTGCCACTGGAAGAGGAAGAGTCAGAGGTGTAGGAGCAAGAGGATGGTACCGTCCAACACACCCAATGAAGTGGCTCATCGTGTATGCTGGCCAGAATGGCCACCTATATACTGGCTTGCCTATGCAGTGACAGGTGTATCATGGACATCAAGCAGTTTGATGATTACTGGATAGTCATGCTTTTAGACCCTCTATCCCAAGGCAAAATGTGAAAATGTTTTCCTCTGGCAGAAAGAGAGGACAAATTATGTTACTACCAGGAAACACCATGTATGTAGCTTGCCACTACTTACAGAGAGCAGACACTTCCCTTCACTATGTCTGAAAGGGAGGCTTCCTTCCTGCCACCACGAGCAGCAGAAGCCATGAGCAGCAGTAGTAGCAGCAGCAGCAGCCGCCTGTCACTGCCAGTTCTGTGAGAAGGTCTGGCAGACGTCCTTCTCTACCTCTTGCATGACGTTCTTTGTTTTGGTTTCACTTTGTCATCTGCTTTCCTTCTCCCAGGTGTCACCTATTTAGACTAATCGTCTCCCTTTAAATTCCCTCCCATACTGCCTCACTTTGCGGTTTATACTACTTCCTGGATGAAGTGTTCACTGCTGGAGGCTGCTGCTGCTGTTTGCTCAGATAAGTCTTTTTATGTATTGTGTTTCAATGCTGGCTTGATTCTAGGTGACCCTGACTCCGTCTGTATTAAGTGCAGGGAGCCGGTGGTCGTGTCCCCTCACTATTTTGGAGCCGGTGGTCGTGTACCCTCACTATTTTATGGTTTTTAGGTGTCTCACAGTCTTAGGTACGTGGGCATGCAATCGTCTACCATTGAGACCCTTGCATGGGCATAGCAATCAGGGAGAGCTCTTAAGGTTTTATAGGGCTCACCTATATGCTCCATAGTTTGGGATCAAGCCAGTCGGACGTTTATTCATAAGTTCCAGCTATCTGCAACATCATTCGTGACACCACCATTACAGTCTCCTCAACAACATGGAGCAGTTTTTTCACATGCCACAAGTCGACAGCTCCCGCCTGAATGCCCAGATTCAGACCTACGTAAACAATGGCCAGTTCCTGTTGCATACCCAGTTCCCTGACCCCATGGATTTCTGGGTAGGCAGACTGGAACAGTGACCCGAACTGGCACAGCACCCTCTCTATCTTCTTTTTTTCAGGGGGATTTTCACACTCCTCCAGCTGATTCCGATATAGACCTCGCCCACCTCGCCTCGCTGGTGGCAGGGCCGGCCTTTGGGGTGTGCGAGCTGTGCGGCCACACAGGGCGCCATGACAACAGGGGCGCCCGGCGGTCGACACAGCTCGCAGTCGGTCTCTACAGGCTACAGCAGCCAGACGGCCCGACCCAAACCGAGATTGGGCGCAAAATAGCAGGGGGCGCAAGGCAGCAAACACTTCAATGAGGGTCATGGGAGCCTATGGCTCCCGTTCCCTCCGTTCTTCCTCATAGGCTTCAGGCTAGTGGCCTGATGCCTATGAGGCAGTAGAGTGAGCGTAGTGTCTAGAATGTAGTTGATCCTGGGAGGTATGATTTCAGGGGAAGAGGCGGAGTCTTGTCATCCAGGGGGCGGGGCCTAAAGATGTGCAGGAGATTCTACAGAGCAGGAGCAGAGTCTGCAGGTAAGTATGTGGAGAAGAATAGTGACTGTTATTTTTACTTGAGGGGCTTTTTGCAGGGGCTGAAGGGAGAAGGAATCATCTTTGTACTGGAGACTGTATGTTAGAGGGGTCTGAAGAAAGGGTAGTTGGGGTGATATTATTTTACATGGGACTGTATGCTGAAGGGGCTAAGGCAGGGAAGTCATGTGTCTTACATGGGACTGTATGCTGGAGAGGCTGAAGGCAGGGGGGGTTGTATCTTACATGGGACTGTATGCCGGAGGAGCTGAAAGCAGGGGGAGTGATGTATTTTACATAGGACTGTATGCTGGAGGGGCTGAAGGCAGGACGAGTGATGCATTTTACATGGGACTGTGAAAGAAGGGCTGGAAGGCAGGGGTGTGATGTATATTACATGGGACTGTATGCTGGAGGGGCTGAAGGCAGACGGCAAAGAGAGGGAGTGTGGTATTATTTACATAGGACTGTATGTTGGAGGGGCTAAAGGCGGGGAGTGATGTATTTTACATGAAACTGTATGCTGAAGGGGCTGAAGGGGGGCATAATTATTACTATAATACTACAGAGGGGGCCATTATAATATTAATAGTAATAATACATAGGAGGAAATAATAATAACATAAAGGGGCCAGTATATATTATAATTATACAGAGGGCATTATAGTTATGGGCACTATGGGGGAGGGGAGGTCTGTTATCTGAGGATGATAGTAAAGTGAGAAATCCCCAAAAAATTCTGTGAAACTCTACAGAGATGAGACGCGGCTGAAATAAGTTATCATGACGGTCCTATACCCGAATGAAGATGCTGAGGAAAGTCTACATCACAGGGGAGGTCACTGGATGTAACAGGTATGGTGCGGTACTCTTATTTTTTTTAAGAAAATATCTTTCATTAAATAGGGCCTGGGGGCAGGGGACTGGATAAGGATAAGGGTGACAGACACTGGGTATGATTAAGGGGGCAGGGGACTGGATAAGGGGGGTGACACCGTGACAGTCACTGGGTATGATTAAGGGGGCAGGGGACTGGATAAGGGTGACACTGGGTATGATTAAGAAGGGCAGGTGACTGGGTAAAGGTGACAGGGTATGATTAAGAGGGGGCAGGGGACTGGCTATGGGTGACACTGGGTATGATTAAGGCACTTAATACTACCCAGTGTCACCCATAGCCAGTCTCCTGCCCCCCTTAATCATACCCTGTCACCTTTGCCCAGTCCGCTGCCCCCCTTAATCATACCCAGTGTCACCCAGAGCCAGTCCCCTGCCCCCCTTAAGCATAATCTGTCACCCTTACCCAGTCCCCTGCCCCCCAGTCATTATTTTCTTGATTGCGAAAATCGGCAATCGTAAAATTTGCGATACGAAAATTCACGATCAACACTACTCCTATAGGCAACTTTCCTTTTGGGCAGACTAGATGGGCCAAATGGTTCTTATCTGCCGACACATTCTATGTTTCTATGTTGCTAAGGATGTTGCTAAGTGTCGATAATCGCAATAAATTTGCAATAAATTCACAATTAGAATATTCATGAATACGAATGTATAGCACTATATTCTAAATATTCGCTAATTCTCAAAGTGGTGATATTCGCGCTCAACACTAACCAACTTTCAGGGCAATTGGAGCAACTTCCGTTTGGCCTGAACTCATTCAGGTCCAAAACAAACTTTTTTTAAAAAAATTGACGAACTGGACCTGAAACGAATCTTGACTTGTTTGCTTATCTCTAGTATGGGATAGCAGGTTCCTTCTCAAAGATTGGCATGATGGTGTCTTAATGAAGCATCACTTAGGATGAGAAACTGCCGGTCTGCCGATCTATGAAAAGGAACCTTCTATCCTGCAGGTGAGTGCCATACGATTATTCTTTTCCTCTATTTGGGTTCTTATTTAGTTCTGATTTTATTCTATTTGCCCCTGTCTTCATCTACTTTTGTTTGTTTGCATAAGGGTGAACACCATGTATGCACTAGATAGGGAAAGGTAAATTTAGCCTAAAATATGACCTTCCCTTGGGGCAAAAAATTGCAGCAAGAGCTATCTTCGTGGATAATATTTTATAGTTCCCATGAAAGAAAAATAGTTAACAAGCATGTGACATGAACAGATGTGCCAAAAGATTCTCCAGAATGGCAGTGGATCAAGTGAACAGCGTATTTAACAGTGAGCATTTTGAATTCAATTTAAACACTGAACTTTACTTAACACTGAATCAATTTAGACATGTTTGTAAATGCTCTGCTAACCGAGAAGCTATGCAGGTAGCATTTTGGTCTGAACAAGAAAATGTGTTCTGCTATAAGGGATTAGCATTTAAATAATGCATTAGGCAAATAAACAAGAATAGTCATGAAAAAGGGAATTCTGCGGCAGTCTATGAGCAAAAAAAAATATGAAGAATTTTTTTTTGTCCATAACTGTCATCTTTGATTTGCTGCTAAAACTAAAAAGTTTAACCGTTAGTAATAAAAAAAAACGGATATGGCTACAATGTTAAACTTTACAAAGGAAGCAATGGGACATGACAAGTTTGCTGCAAGGACACAGAGAATGCTTCACTAGATTAATTTATGAAAAGTCCAATGTTTACTGCATTCTACTTGTAGCAAATGGGAAATAACAAAGTGAAGGTTTAAAGTCTGAGAATGCTCAGACTGGGAGAAAACATCTGTATGTGGGTAAGTAACTGGCTGAGTGATAGAAAACAGAGGGTGGTTATTAACGGTACACACTCAGATTGGGTCACTGTCACTAGTGGGGTACCTCAGGGGTCAGTATTGGGCCCTATTCTCTTCAATATATTTATTAATGATCTTGTAGAAGGCTTGCATAGTAAAGTATCAATTTTCGCAGATGACACTAAACTGTGTAAAGTAATTTACACTGAAGAGGACAGTATACTACTACAGAGGGATCTGGATAGATTGGAGGCTTGGGCAGATAAGTGGCAGATGAGGTTTAACACTGATAAATGTAAGGTTATGCACATGGGAAGGAAAAATGCAAGTCACCCGTACATACTAAATGGTAAAACACTCGGTAACACTGACATGGAAAAGGATCTAGGAATTTTAATAAACAGCAAACTAAACAGCAAAAACCAGTGTCAGGCAGCTGCTGCCAAAGCCAACAAGATAATGGGTTGCATCAAAAGGGGCATAGATTCCCGTGATATGAACATAGTCCTACCACTTTACAAATCGCTAGTCAGACCACACATGGAGTACTGTGTACAGTTCTGGGCTCCTGTAAACAAGGCAGACATAGCAGAGCTAGAGAGGGTTCAGAGGAGGGCAACTAAAGTAATAACTGGAATGGGGCAACTACAGTACCCTGAAAGATTATCAAAATTAGGGTTATTCACTTTAGAAAAAAGACGACTGAGGGGAGATCTAATTAATATGTATAAATATATCAGGGGTCAGTACAGAGATCTATCCCATCAGCTATTTATCCCCAGGACTGTGACTGTGACGAGGAGACATCCTCTGCGTCTGGAGGAAAGAAGGTTTGTACACAAACATAGAAGAGGATTCTTTACGGTAAGAGCAGTGAGACTATGGAACTCTCTGCCTGAGGAGGTGGTGATGGTGAGTACAATAAAGGAATTCAAGAGGGGCCTGGATGTGTTTCTAGAGCGTAATAATATTACAGGCTATAGCTACTAGAGAGGGGTCGTTGATCCAGGGAGTTATTCTGATTGGAGTCGGGAAGAAATTTTTTATTCCCCTAAAGTGGAGAAAATTGGCTTCTACCTCACAGGGTTTTTTGCCTTCCTCTGGATCAACTTGCAGGATAACAGGCCGAACTGGATGGACAAATGTCTTTTTTCGGCCTTATGTACTATGTTACTATGTTAAAGTCAAAATTGTATCTTTGGATAGGTTCTAGAGCAGGCATCCTCAAACTGTGGCCCTCCAGCTGTTGTAAAACTACAACTCCCACAATGCCCTGCTGTAGGCTGATACCTGTAGGCTGTTCGGGCATGCTGGGAGTTGTAGTTTTGCAACACCTGGAGGGCCGCAGATTGAGAATGCCTGTTCTAGAGCATCTGGATCTTGCATTTGTATTTTAATGGTGCAGAACCCCAAACAACCAGACAGAGTTTAAACAATGGTGGATTTATTAAATGACGGCAGTACAGTCCAGACCAGAAATCATATGCAGGTAATCAATCCAAATAATAACTTGTGCAGAAAAACTCACAAGGGACATCCAGACCAGGCCAAAGTTCATATGCACAGAAATAGTCCATGTAACGTAGTACCTAGGGATGAGACATTTCCAGGGTCCGATCCGAGGTCCAACACGAGACAAACTGTTCCGCATAGAAGTTTCCCACATGCAGTCTCTAGAGATGGATTGAGGAAGTTAGAGGTCATGCATAGGTTGAATGTGAACAGCAAAATACACCTGGGTTGTCAAAACAACAGTGGGCACCGACCAGCCAGGGATATCACCTTTTAAGTACCTGCTAGCCAATCACAGAGTGCCATGTGTCTATTCCTCATAGGCCATATGATTATCCTAATCCCTGACACTTGTGCGGTCTTAGTTGGTCATTGATCACTTAACCCATGCCTGCCCTCTAATCTACTAGAGTTTATGTACAGGTATATTCCCAGTCAGCGGCCGGCATAGCGAATAAGATGCTCTTACGTTTGGCCGCATAACCCTTTGCGAACCTCCTCTCAAGCGTGCACCCAGACGCTCAAGCGGCCCAGCATAGATACACGATCGCTTCGGCATGGACGCAGGAACCGCGTCCGGCCGCAAAGGAGTCGGAACCGAAGATTCCGCAGGCACATGCGTGACCTGTCCTGCTACTCCAATGGGGTCCCTCGCAGGCCGAACCCCACGAGAATTTCTGGGGGCCCCAGTGGACCGAGAAACAGGAGAGTATTTTACATTACCCCCCCTCCCCTGGAGGAGGTGGCTCAGAGTGCGGTCCGGATCATCATAAAATACACTCATGGCATAAAAGAAGGTCTCTACTGGGCCAAACGTTGGCTCTCCTGCCGGGAGATTAAAGGCCCAACGTTGCAGATTCTTCCTCAATAGGGACATAACAATGCCGATTTTCTGTTTGGTATTCCCCAAAGATGCAGGAGACAATTCAAAACATAAATAGCAGGAATCACGGAAGTTAAGAAACTCCTGCCTATTTCCCCAAAAAACCTCAGGTAGCTGTATTTTAGGTTCCACTCGGGGTTCAGCTGGAGTCGGGTCGAGCAAACCCTGAACTCCCTGAAGGAGGAGGTTAAGCTCGTCCCCGACTGTTGCCAGTTGTGCATATCTTGTTGATATTTACAACAGAGATGTTCATCCTCTGTTGGACCAAGAGATTGGCTGCTCCAGTCAATTCCACTAATTGCTGCTGGAAACGATCCATGATAACTGGAGTTTGTGTCCCACTGTTCTGTAACATAGTAACATAGTACATAAGGCTGAAAAAAGACATTTGTCCATCCAGTTCGGCCTGTCATCCTGCAAGTTAATCCAGAGGAAGGCAAAAAAAAACTGTGAGGTAGAAGCCAATTTTCCCCACTTTAGGGGAATAATAAATTCCAATCAGGCAATCAGAATAACTCCCTGGATCAACGACCCATCTCTAGTAGCTAAAGCCTGTAATATTATTACACTCCAGAAATACATCCAGGCCCCTCTTGAATTCTTTTAGTGAACTCACCATCACCACCTCCTCAGGCAGGGAGTTCCATAGTTTCACTGCTCTTACCGTAAAGAATCCTCTTCTATGTTTGTGTACAAACCTTCTTTCCTCCAGACGCAGAGGATGTCCCCTCGTCACAGTCCTAGGGGTAAATAGATGATGGGATAGATCTCTGTACTGACCCCTGATATATTTATACATAGTAATTAGATCTCCCCTCAATCATCTTGAATAACCCTAATTTTGATAATCTTTCAGGGTACTGTAGTTGCCCCATTCCAGTTATTACTTTAGTTGCCCTCCTCTGGACTCTCTCCAGCACTGCTATGTTTGCCTTGTTCACAGCAGCCCAGAACTGTACACAGTACTCCATGTGTGGTCTGACTAGTGATTTATAAAGTGGTAGGACTATGTTCTTATCACAGGCATCTATGCCCCTTTTGATGCAACCCATTATCTTATTAGGCTTGGCAACATCTGCCTGACACTGTCTTTTGCAGCTTAGTTTGCTGTTTATTAAAATTCCTAGATCCTTTTCCATGTCAGTGTTACCGAGTGTTTTACCATTTAGTATGTAGACTTCCATTATTCCTTCCCATGTGCATAACTTTACATTTGTCAGTATTAAACCTCATCTGCCACTTATCTGCCCGGGCCTCCAATCTATCCAGATCCATCTGTAGTAGTATATGAAAGTGTATATTCCGTCTCAATGCACCTTGATTCCTTCCTTTGTCCCTGAAGACAGGCCTGAAGAACGTATCAGTGACACATGCAGTATGATGTCAGTAACAGTTCTATTTATTGCTTGTCATACAGGCCTTATATACATCCATGCATACATACAAGAATATCTGCAGCTCTCATTACAATAATAGCAGTTCCTTATACAGACAGGCAGTCCTTGTTATAATAATGCTGACTAGAAACTTTTCCTTATACAGAGAGGAGGTAAATGTATATATAGTCACCCTTCAATATGATGGAACCCAACCTCCTGTCCTTCATACAGATTATACAGCTAATTCTTGTTAACCCTTCAGTATACTGTCCTCTTCAGTGTTAATTACTTTACACAGTTTAGTGTCATCTGCAAAAAATGATATTTTACTATGCAAGCCTTCTACAAGATCATTAATAAATATATTGAAGAGAATAGGGCCCAATACTGACCCCTGAGGTACCCCACTAGTGACAGTGACACAATCTGAGTGTGTACCGTTAATAACCAGCCTATGTTTTCTATCACTGAGCCAGTAACTTACCCACATACAGACATTTTCTCCCAGTCCGAGCATTCTCATTTTATATACTAACCTTTTATGTGGTACAGTGTCAAATGCTTTGGAGAAGTCCAGATATATGACATCCATTGATTCGCCACTGTCAAGTCTAGAACTTACCTCCTCATAGAAACTGATTAAATTAGTTTGGCATGACCGATCCCTCATGAAGCCGTGCTGATATGGCGTATTTGCTTTTTTCTGTTGAGATGCTCTAAGATAGCATCTCTTAGAAAACCTTCAAACTGTTTGCCCACAACAGATGTTAAACTTACCGGCCTATAGTTTCCAGGCTCTGTTTTTGGACCCTTTTTGAATATTGGCACCACATTTGCTATGCGCCAATCCTGTGGGAAACTCCCTGTCAGTATAGAGTCCGCAAATATCAGAAATAAGGGTCTGGCTATGACATTACTTAATTCCCTTAGGATATGGGGGTGTATGCCATCTGGTCCTGGCGATTTGTCTATTTTAATCTTTTTAAGTCGTTGTTGTACTTCTTCCTGGGTCAGACAGAACACTTTTAATGGGGAATTTATTTTTAAATTCAGCATTTCATCTGACACTTTATTTTCCTCAGTGAATACATTGGAGAAAAAAATATTTAACAGCTTTGCTTCCTCCTTGTCACTCTCTGCGACTCCCCCCTCATTACTCTTTAATGGGCCGACACCTTCAGATTTATACTTTTTAACATTTATATAATTGAAGAACATTTAAGGTTTAGTTTTACTCTCTTTGGCAAGTAATCTCTCGGTCTGTAGTTTGGCCGCTTTTATTTGTTTTTTTACATGTTCTATTTTTTTCCTTATAATTTTTCAGTGCTTCCGTGCTACCCTTCTGTTTTAGTGATTTATATGCTTTCTTTTTGTCATTTATTGCTTTCTTTACAGTTCTATTTATACTCATTGGTTTATTTTTGTTCCTTAACCTTTTATTCCCATACAGTATGTACCTCTCACAATGAGATTTTAGGATGCTTTTAAAGATATCCCATTTTGTGGCTGTATTTTAATTTTTGAGGATTTTGTCTCAGTTAGTTATACCTATGGCCTCTCTTAGTTGGCTAAATTTAGTTTTTTTGAAGTTTGGTACTTTTGTTCCTCCCTGTAGAAACGCTCTTTTGAATGATAATTGGAAGGTTATTACTTTATGGTCACTATTTCCCAGGTGTCCCCCAACCTGCACGTCTGTTGTTCTGTCAGGCCTATTGGTTAATACTAAGTCCAGTATGGCTGTCCCTCTAGTCGGGTCCTGAACCAGTTGGGAGAGGTTATTGTCTTTGGTTATTGCCAAGAACCTGTTTTCTTTATGAGATATACAAGTTTCAGTTTCCCAGTCTATATCTGGGTAGTTGAAGTCCCCCATAATAACCACCTCATTATGATTTGCCGCCTTGTCTATCTCGTTTAGTAGTAGATTTTCTGTGGACTCTGGTATATTAGGTGGTTTATAGTAAACTCCCATTAGTAATTTAAAATTGTTTTTAGCTCCATGTATCTCTACCCACAGTAACTCCACATGTTCATGTCCTTCACTTATATAATCCCGGAGTGTGGGCTTTAGACAGGACTTTACATAATGGCATACCCCCCTCTCTGGTTTTGACAATCCTTTCTAAACAGACTGTAACCTTGTACATTAACTGCCTAGTCATAGCTATCATCCGGCCATGTTTCCGTTATTTCCACTATGTCATAGTCCTCCTCACACATCACTAATTCCAGTTCCCCAGGTTTATTAGTCAGGCTTCTGGCATTAGTATACATACATTTGATAGGTTTATGCATATTTTTTACCCTACATCTTTCCTTCTGAACTGTTTTAGTCCCTCCTTCCATTCCTCCCCCAGTCCCACTACCTTGCCCCCGGTCTCTAATGTAATTTCCCTCCTCCCCAGTCCCTAGTTTAAACCCTCCTCCAACCTTCTACCCATCTTTCTCCCCAACACAGCTGCCCCTTCCCCATTGAGGTGCAGCCCGTCCCTATGATAGAGCCAGTAGCCGATAGAGAAGTCGGCCCAGTTCTCCAGGAACCCAAACCCCTCCTTGCTACACCAGTTCTTGAGCCACTTGTTAATCTCCCTAATCGCCCGCTGCCTTTCTTTTGTAGTACAGGTAGTATTTCAGAAAATACTACCTTTGAGGTCCTTGTCCTAAGCTTTTGACCTAAATCCCTGGAGTAATTTTTAAGGACTCTCCACCTACCTCTAACTTTGTCATTGATTCCGATATGGACCATGACCGCTGGATCTTCTCCAGCCCCTCACAGTAATCTGACAACCCGATCCACGATGTGTCGAACTCTAGCGCCAGGAAGACAGCACACTGTTCAGCGATTACTGTGTTTGTGACAGATTGCCCTACCTGTTCCCCTAATAATGGAGTCTCCCACTACCAGCACCTGTCTGGCCTGCCCTGCTCTCCTGGTTCCCTGCTTACTGGAGCTGACATCCCCCTGACTGACAGGGTAAGAACCCCAAATAACCAGACAGAGTATAAACAATGGTGGATTTATTAAATGACGGCAGTACAGTAAAGGATAACTTGTGCAGGAAAACTCACAAGGGACAGCCAGACCAGGCCAAAGTTTATATTCACAGAAATAGTCCATGTAACGTAGTACCTAGGGACAAGACCTTTCCAGGGTCCGATCTGAGGTCCAACACGAGACCAACTGTTCCGCATAGAAGTTTCCCACAGGCAGTCTCTAGAGATGGATTGAGGTAGTCAGAGGTCATGCACAGGTAGTCTGGAAGAATGTGAACAGCAACATACACCCGAGTTGTCAAAACAACAGTGGGCACTGACCAGCCAGAGAGATCACCTCTTAAACACCTGCTAGCCAATCACAGAGTGCCATGTGTCATAGGCCATATGATTATCCTAATCCCTGACACTTGTGTGGCCTTGGCTGGTCATTGATCACTTAACCCATGCTTGCCCTCTAATCTACTAGAGTTTATGTACAGGTATATTCCCCGTCAGCATCCGGCGTAGCGAATAAGATGTGCGTACGTTTGGCCACGTAACCCTTTGCGAACCTTCTCTCAAGCGTGCAAGCGGAAGCTCAAGCGGCCCAGCATAGATACGCGATCGCGTCGGCACGGACTCTGGAAAGGAACAGTGAACAGTGTTGTCTTGCTTAGAAACACAGCTGTGACCTCCTTAGATATGTCATGGGAGTCATTCATGCTGGAGGCTTAGGTTGATCCCAAAGTGTAGGTGCCAGTATTGAGCAAATCGAAGTAGCCTATATGGATTCTGATCCAAATGTCCTTTGTGGTAACTAATAGAGATGAGCGAATTTCAAAAACATTTGATTTGGCCAGTTTGCCAAACTTAAAATAAAAATTGGGTTCGATACATATTTATTTGCGGTGATTGCATTAAAAAACTGCTATTTCCTGGCTGCAGAGACCCTTTATAGTGGTGTAAAACACTGTGCCTTGCAGTAACACGCATAGGGAGTCTGCTGTGGTAGTGAAACAATACTGTGAGTCAGTATGACATGCAGATGACAGGCAGTCAAGGGGCCAAAACTGACCAAATAACTGAAGTGTGAACTTAGCCTTACAAATCAATATTAGAGTCAAGCAGAAGCGGACTCCTTTTACACAGTTAACAGCTGATTCCACATAGATGTCTACAGAACCTGTTTTATTAAACGCTTATACAAGTAGGGCCCCCCTGACAGAGTAGAGAGGGTGTTAGCAGTAAGTTTGTGTTGACTTCACTGATTATTTTGCCCTTCCTCTGATCTGTCAGAACCATAACCCCCAAAAAACAGATCCTGTCTGTGGAGCATCTACTTTCACTCGGTCAGCATTTGGTCAGTAATCCATGAGTATTGCTAATGCCAAAAAAAGTGGATCCAAAACAGAGATGACACGTGAATGGAATATTTGCATGGCTTCTGTGTTTTGTACCCACTCCTGCTTTTGGCTACTAAATAATAAGCCAATTCTGATGCAAAATAGGGACCTTGTCATGCAGGCCTCACAGCTGTTACATAGACAGGATCCATTGTACGTCTCATTTTTCCTTCCTTCTGACACATCATAAGAAGGGTCAAATAAATGATCAGCCAGGTCGAAAGGCAAAATAGTGGCCCAGTCATGAAGTGGGGAGGGTGGGAACAGCATGAGAAATCCATAAAGTGGCCCTATGACATAGTGGTGAGGTGAAAGCAGCAGGAGGAGACCACATAGTGGCCCAATGACAATGTGGAGGTGGCAGCAGCATCAGAATGCCAAATAATGGCACAATGACAGAGTGTGGACATAGCGGCAGCAGCAGCATCAGGAGGAGGAGGCCACAGTGTGGCACAATGACACTGTGGAGGTGGCAGCAGCAGCATCAGGAGGCCACAGAGTGGAAGGATGTGGAGGAGGCGGCAGAAGCAGCATCAGCATGAGGAGATCACAGAGTGGCACAATGACCACAGAGTTATACAATGACAGAGTGTGGAGGTGGCAGCAGCAGCATCAGGAGGAGTCCACAGGGTAGCACAATGACGTAGTGTGGAGGTGGCAGCATCATCAGGAGGCCACAGAGTGGCACAATGACAGTGTGGAGGTGGCAGTAGCAGCAGCATAAGGGACCACAGAGTGGCACAATGACAGAGTGTGGAGGTGGCAGTAGCAGCTTTAGGAGGCCACAAACTGGCAAGGTGACATAGTGTGCAGGTGGAAACAGCATCAGGAGACCACAGAGTGGCAAGGTGACATAGTGTGGAGGTGGCAGAGGCATCAGGAGACCACAGAGTGACTCGGTGACAGAGTGGGGAGGTGGGTGGCAATACCAGTACCAGCTGAAGATGGTGGGTGAAAAAAAGAGCACGTGGCATCAGGCAAGTGGCAGCATCAGAATAGTAGCTTAGGAAGGTAGCCAGAAGAAACCAATCTCTTTTGTCAAAGTGTTGGTGTGGCACAATGTATGATCTAGTCTGATGCATCAGGCATTGGTGGGTGTAAATCCTAGCTGATCCATGCCTGATTCATCTTGAAAAAGGTCAGTTTCTCCACATTTTGGGTGGACAGGCGAGTTCTTCTTGGGGTAACTATAGCCCCCACCGCACTAAACAGCCACTCTGATGCCACACTACTGGCAGGGCAGGACAGCTTTTCCAGGGCAAACTCGGCAAGTTGCGGCCACAAATCCAGTTTGGCTGCCCAGTAATCCAGCGGATCTTCAATGACGGCTGGCAGGGTGAACTCCAAGTATTCCACCACCTGCTGGTACAGGTTCTGCTCCAGGTCTAGATGCTGCTGCTGGTGGGTAGTTTCTTCTATAGGCGAGTGAAGAAAACTGCTCATCAGTGACTCTAGAGTCAGGCTGCTGCTGATGGAGCTGGAACAGCTCCTACCCTCCTCACCCTGCCACAGCAGCCATGGCAGAAGAAACGTGAGCACAGAGGGCCCCCCCCCGGTCAGACCTGCAAGAGGATGGACGATGGCGCATATAGGCAGCAGCCAATTGACTACATAGGATGTCTCTATAGTAGCTCAGTTTGTCCTCCCTCTTAGGGGGGATTAAAATCACCCCCATTTTGGACCGGTAGCGAGGGTCCAACAAGGTGGGGAGCCAGAAGTCATCCCTCTGCCAAATGGTGACAATTCAGCTGTCACTATGCAAGCAAGTGAGCATGCATCGAGCCATTTGTGCAAGTGACTCAGAGGGACTCCCTGTCTCCATCTCCACTGCATACTGCCATGGTGTGTCTGGGTCCTATGCCTCATCTTCCTCATCGCCCTGTAGCTCCTTTGGGTGCCCCTGTTACTCCTCTCCTGTCACCTGTGTAGAAAAACCACCCATTTCGCTACACATTGCTTATGCTCCAATGTCCTCCTCCTCCTCTTCCTCCTCCAGTTCAGCCCCCACAGGGCTCACATGGCCGTGAGATCTAGGCGCCACGTCTCCAGTCCCCTGACCAGTCAGATTTACCAGCATCTGTTCCAGGACATGAAGCAGTGGAATGACGTTGTTCATTCCATAGTCCTGGCAACTGACAAATAACGTGGCCTCCTCAAAGGACCTGAGCAAACTGCAGGTGTCACGCATGAGCTGCCACTGGCTCACATCAAAGTTACATAAGGGAGTACTCCTGTCTGCTTGGTTCATCAAGAAAATCGTTTATGGCCTTTCTGTGTTCGTATAGTCGGTCCAACATACTGTATGGAGAGTGGAATTCCAACGGGTGGAAATGTTGCATATCAGCCTATGTTGGGGGACGCCGTTCTGCATCTCAAGGAGGGTGTGCATTGGGGTGTATGAGTGGCTGAAGTGCATGCAGTTTCCTGGCCATTTTTAGGATGTCATGCAGATGGGTGGAAGACTTCAGAAACCACTTGACAGCCAGATTGAACACGTGTGCCATGCAGGGCACATGGCTCAGCCCTCCTTTATGCAGCGCTGACACCATGTTCTTCCCTTTGCCGGTCACCATGGTTCTGATTTTGAGTTGTCACGGAGAAAGCCAGGATTCGATTTCTTGATGAAGGATACGGAGCACTTCCTTCCCTGTGTGACTCCGTTCACCCAGGCAAACGAGGTGCAGAACAGCATGAGACCGCCGTGCCCTGCATATGTGGAGGGGAACTGTGAATAGTCCCTGCAGTGGAGGCTAAGGACACGGAGGTGGGTGAGGAGGCAGTAGCTGGCCAAGTAGCTGGTGTGGCTGTGCAGGAACCACATTCACCCAGTGGGCCATAAAGGACATTTTCTGTCCCTGACCGTACTTATAGCTCCACACATTGGCCCTGCCGTGCACTTTGGCAGACACCGACAGGCTCAAGGACCAGCCCACCTTTTGTTCTACATACGTGTGCAGCAATGGTACTGCCTTTTTGGCAAAGAAATGATGGCTTGTGACTCTCCACCTCGGCTCGGCACAAGCCATCAGTTCTCTAAAATGTGCAGAGTCCACTACTTGGAAAGTGAGGGATTACAGCACCAGTAGCTTGGCCAAGAGCACATTCAGCTTCTGTGCCATTGGATGAGTGCACGCATACTGTTGTCTCTTGGCAATCACTTCTGCAATCGATTGCTCATGGAATGACTGACGAGGAGTAGGAGCATGAGCATCAGGACCAGCCGATGATGGGAAGGACAGACAGATCCCTTCGGCTGAGGTGGTAAAGCCTTGACTGCCCGAAATCAGGTGCACGCCACTGGGTGATGCAACGGTTGCTGCGGCAGGCTGGACCACCACATCAGAGCCACGGTTCTCCCAGGCCACTTTATGGTGATCCTGCATATGTTGACACAGGGCCATGGTGCCGACATTGGCACCCTGGCCACGCTTTACCTTCTGCCCACAGATTCTACAAATGGCCATGTTCACCTCTGCCGGCGGCTTAAAGGGAGTCTGTCACCACATTTGGGCATATTAGACCGATCAAATAGGGTTATATGATCCACCCAGAACTTAAAAACGGTACCTTTGTTGTAGAAAACGGACTTTTCTTTTAGCCGAAAATGAACTTATAAGGTTATGTTAATGAGCCCTCTCAAGTGCCCAGGGCGGTCTCTCAATCCTCGGAGCCCCAGGCAGCACCTCCTAAACGGCTCATAACCCCGCCCTCCGTGCGCCTCTGCCCGCCCGTTTACTCCCCTGTCCTTTTCCACTGCGGCTGTGCGGTCCAAATCGTAGCGGGCGCATGCGCAGTAGGTATCGCGATGCCCTGCCAGGAGCGGGCATCGCATTGCGCATGCGCCCGCTACGATTTGGACCGCACAGCCGCAGTGGAAAAGGACAGGGGAGGGGAGTAAACGGGCGGGCAGAGGCGCACGGAGGGCGGGGTTATGAGCCGTTTAGGAGGTGCTGCCTGGGGCTCCGAGGATTGAGAGACTGCCCTGGGCACTTGAGAGGGCTCATTAACATAACCTTATAAGTTCATTTTCGGCTAAAAGAAAAGTCAGTTTTCTACAACAAAGGTACCGTTTTTAAGTTCTGGGTGGATCATATAACCCTATTTGATCGGTCTAATATGCCCAAATGTGGTGACAGACTCCCTTTAACAAATAACTGCCACACCACCGAATAGGTGATTTTGCCCCCAACACTCCGCACTGACTGACTGCTACCGTCGCTGCTTCCGTGAACACGTGCCCGACTACTTCCTGGGCAGGTAGTCACCTGTGAAGCGGATGGTCTACCCAGGGCATGTTTGGCTCTCGACCTCCCACTGCTGCCACCCTGCTGACTCCTGGCCACGCTAGCGACTTGCTGGTTCCGCCGCTTCCTCACGGGCAAGCTGCCACCCTCTTCTCCCAATGAAGTGTGATCAGCTACATCATCATCCTTGAGTAATGTCTGCATGTCACTGATGTCCTCCTCAATGGTCTCTGGGTCAGGAGCCTGACTGCTCGCAACAACAGCTCCCACGCCAGCCTCCTCATCACTACTTGCCTGCCTAGCGGAGGAAGCTGCAGATGTCTCCTTTACATCTTGGCTGGCCAGTAGCTGCTGACTGTCCTCTAGTAGCTCAGCCTCGCTGTATAGTGGATCTGAGCCCAAAGCATATAATATTTCTCTGGCTGAGGGAACAGAAAAGGACAGAGGCAGGTTGAGGAGAGGTGAGGGCACAGAGCCTGCTCCCGGGCCATGCCAACTAAGGGTTGTGACTGACGAACCCACTGACTCTTGGCTGGGGGTGTCTGATGTCACTTGGGATAAACTGGAGTCAACCATTCAAGAACCACTGGGTTGGTGGTCAAGACACGACCACTAGATGACACCGGGAGCTCAGGCCTCTAGCAATAACTCATGCTGCCACGCCCCCTTACTCTGCTGTGACTTGTGCAAAAAAAGCTTTAGAGCATATAACTGCACCGCTGAGCGGCAAATATATATTTTTTTGCCACTAATACACGCCAAAAGGGGGTGTAATTTCCTCACTTCACCACACAACGGCAAATACTTTTTTTTGTGCCACTAATACACTAAAAAAAGAGCTTTAGAACATATAACTGTACCACTGAACGGCAAATAATATATATATTTTTGCCACTAATACACGCCAAAAAGGGTTTTAGAACATATAACTGCACCACTGAATGGCAAATAATATATATATTTTTTGCCACTAATACACGCCAAAAAGGGATTTAAAACATATAACTGCACTGCTTAACGGCAAACATATATTTTTTTGCCACAATACGCCTCAAAAAGGGCAGTCATTTTCTCTCTTCACCACACAACAGCAAATACATTTTTTTGTGCCAATAATACACACAAAAAAGGCTTTAGCACATATAAATGCACCGCTGAACGGCAAATAATATGTATTTTTTGCCACTAATACATGCCAAAAAGGGCTTTAGAACATATAACTGCACCACTCAACGGCAAATATATATTTTTATTTGCCACTAATATGCGCCAAAAAAAGGTTCTAGAGCAGGCATCCTCAAACTGCGGCCCTCCAGCTGTCGTAAAACTACAACGCCCACAATGCCCTGCTGTAGGCTGATACCTGTAGGATGTTCGTGCATGCTGGGAGTTGTAGTTTTGCAACAGCTGGAGCAGTTTGAGGATGCCTGCTTTAGGACATACAGTCAGGTCCATAAATATTGGGACATCAACACAATTCTAACATTTTTGGCTCTATACACCACCACAATGAATTTGAAATGAAACAAACAAGATGTGCTTTAACTGCAGACTGTCAGCTTTAATTTGAGGGTATTTACATCCAAATCAGGTGAACGGTGTAGGAATTAAAACAGTTTGCATATGTGCCTCCCACTTGTTAAGTGAACAAAAGTAATTGGACACAATAATAATCATAAATCAAACTTTCACTTTTTAATACTTGGTTGCAAATCCTTTGCAGTCAATTACAGCCTGAAGTCTGGAACACATAGACATCCCCAGACACTGGGTTTCATCCCTGGTGATGCTCTCCCAGGCCTCTACTGCAACTGTCTTCAGTTCCTGCTTGTTCTTGGGGCATTTTCCCTTCAGTTTTGTCTTCAGCAAGTGAAATGCATGCTCAATCAGATTCAGGTCAGGTGATTGACTTGACCATTGCATAACATTCCACTTCTTTCCCTTAAAAAACTCTTTGGTTGCTTTTGCAGTATACTTTGGGTCATTGTCCATCTGCACTGTGAAGCGCCGTCCAATGAGTTCTGAAGCATTTGGCTGAATATTTGGCAGATAATATTGCCCAAAACACTTCAGAATTCATCCTGCTGCTTTTGTCAGCAGTCACATAATCAATAAATACAAGAAAACCAGTTCCATTGGCAGCCATACATGCCTACGCCATGACACTACCACCACCATGCTTCACTGATGAGGTGGTATGCTTAGGATCATGAGCAGTTCCTTTCCTTCTCCATACTCTTCTCCTCCCATCACTCTGGTACAAGTTGATATTGGTCTCATCTGTCCATAGGATGTTGTTCCAGAACTCTGAAGGCTTTTTAGATGTTGTTTGTCAAACTCTAATCTGGCCTTCCTGTTTTTGAGGCTCAACAATGATTTATATCTTGTGGTGAACCCTCTGTATTCACTCTGGTGAAGTCTTCCCTCGATTGTTGACTTTGACACACATACACCTACCTCCTGGAGAGTGTTCTTGATCTGAACAACTGTTGTAAAGGGTGTTTTCTTCACTAGGGAAGGAATTCTTTGGTCATCCATCACAGTTGTTTTCCATGGTCTTCCAGGTTTTTTGGTGTTGCTGAGCTCACCGGTGTGTTCCTTCTTTTTAAGAATGTTCCAAACTGTTGTTTTGGCCACGCCTAATGTTTTTGCTATCTATCTTATGGGTTTGTTTGTTTTTTTCAGCCTAATGATGGCTTGCTTCACTGATAGTGACAGCTCTTTGGATCTCATCTTAAGAGTTGACAGCAACAGATTCCAAATGCAAATAGCACACTTGAAATGAACTCTGGACCTTTTATCTGCTCATTGTAATTGGGATAATGAGGGAATAACACACACCTGGCCATGAAACAGCTGAGAAGCCAATTGTCCCATTACTTTTGGTCCTTTAACAAGTGGGAGGCACATATGCAAACTGTTGTAATTCCTACATCGTTCACCTGATTTGGATGTAAATACCCTCAAATTAAAGCTGACAGTCTGCAGTTAAAGCACATCTTGTTTGTTTCATTTCAAATCCATTGTGGTGGTGTATAGAGTCAAAAATGTTAGAATTGTGTCGATGTTCCAATATTTATGGACCTGACTGTAGCTATGTCCATATATGGAGTCAGTGCTTGGGGATACCTAGTGTATTTAAATCTAATTTAGCCACTATTTCTGAAAAGTTTCTGGCTGGGTTCGAACTCACAACCTTCCACATAAAAAAAAAGATACTTTTGCTGTTACTAGAAATAAGTATTCCTGCACAGCAGAAGTCTCGTATTTTTTTATATTTTTTTTAAGTAACTGCTCTATAGTCTAGTGGTTAACATTCTGGGCTGTAATGTAGAAGGTTTTGAGTTCCAATCCCGTCATAAATAAAGGCTGAGTTTAATTTAAACATATAAAGTTTTTAGCCATAATATATTTACAAATATTATTATCTATTTAGAATATATAATATATTATAATATATGTATATATATATATATTATGGCTAAAACATTAGTAGCAGTTTCCCACATATTATGCATTCATATATATCAGAAGTATTATATATATATATATATATATATATATATATATATATATATATATTTAGTAATTACAAATTTTTTACAATTAAAAAAATAATATAAAATAGAAAAATTTTATTTAGCCTCTATTTCTGAAATGTTTCTGGTGGGATTTGAACTCACAACCTTCTACATTACAGCACATGGCCAGTTTTTTTTTTGGGGGGGGATATGAGACTTCTGCTGAATAGGAATACTTATTACTAGTAACAGCAGAAGTCTCTTTTTTTTTCCCCCATTAACTGGCCATGCAGCTCTATAGTGTAGTGGTTAACATTACTGGCTGTAATGTAGAAGGTTGTGAGTTCAAATCCCACTAGTAAACATTTCATAAATAGAGGCTAAATTAGATTTAAATACATTGACTCGAACACACGCGATATTCAGCGAAGCATAGCGATGCTCGAGCCGAACCGGTGTTCAGCCGAGCATGCTCACCCAACACTACTGCTCTGTATTCATTAACGCTACACCTTTATAATAAATACACTGTAAGATACTGAGAAAGGGTGCTCTTTGTTATGCATTTCTTTATTCATAGAAAACTATGAAAATGTTCTTAAGCCCAGTACTTTTTAGTCTCTATTTATGTTATATTTGGGATCTATATTTTTCATTTTATTCAGGTACACCAATGCATATGGTATATCTAACATGTTGTGTATAGATGGAGGGCACACAAAATATCTGGGGCAATGTGGACTGAACAATAAATATTTATTAATATATATAAAACCTATTTATACATAGATAGATAAAAAGTCAGCAATCCATACCATAAGGGATAAATATTAAAACCAGTGTCATATATCTGCAGAATAAATATGATACTTTAATAGTTGGTTAATGTCAAAAAATTGCACTTGGTTATAAATGAACAGATCGTTCGTATAAATCACTGTATCTGTAAAGAAAATGTCCTGCTCAGCAGATCCACACCTCTTCAAGATCTCAAATGAAAGCATCTGTTTTCCTCACAATTTTAACAGCACTCCGTCGCACTCGGAAAAATCCACCAAGTAGAGAAATAATAAAAGATGATCAATATATTCATACAGAATTAAAAGTCAAATTTAAGAATTTCTTAAAACAAGAGATAAGCCAGGAGATCGCATCATTTAAAAAGAATGTGGCGGTTGACCTTAGAGGTTTAAAAAATACTAAAATTAAGAACGACCTGACTAGAAAGGAAATTTTGTCGATTAGACAATTACAAACCAATAATGAAATCACGATTCGACCAGCGGATAAGGATACAAGCACCTATTTGAAGCTAAAAAATAATCCAACTGAAATATATCAAAGAGAACTAATGAATTATTGTAATAAAGGTCTAAGGAAGGGCATGCTCCTGGAACAAGAATATAAATATAAAATTGATACACAGAAAAGAATTCCAATATTCTATACTATTCCGAAGATCCATAAAAACCCCCAAAAAACTCCTGGTAGACCCATTGTCTCTGGCAGTGGGTCAATTTCTTCTAACCTTTCACAGTATATAGATAGATTGCTTCAGCCGTTTGTTAAAACTATTCCATCTTACATTAAGGATACCACCAACATTATTCATACACTGGAAGAATTATCATTTGAGGATCACTGCATTATAGGTACTCTTGATGTGAATTCTCTGTATACCATCATAGAACACGCACAAGGTTTAGAAGCCCTACATAACCAGTTGAACTCTAAGAATACATTACAGGTGGATCAGATCCAATATATTCTGGAAGGAATTGAGTATATTTTAACTCAAAACTATTTTGCATTTGATTCACAATATTATTTACAGATGAGGGGCACCGCCATGGGCACCAGGTTCGCCCCCAGCTAAGCTAATCTATTTTTGGCCCAGTGGGAGCATCAGACCATTTGCCCTAGGCTGGGGGAGGACCCGGTGCTCTGGCGACGATATATAGATGATGTGATCTTCGTCTGGCAAGGAACAAAGGAAAATTTGCACTTATTTTTAGAAGAGATCAATAACAATTATAAAAATATAAGATTCAGTTCCACAATAAGTACGAATCATGTAGAATTGATATTAATGTCGATGTAGTAGATCACAAAATCTCATGCAGTACATATTTTAAACCTGTTATGAGGAATGGTTTTATTTTACATTCTAGTTGCCACCTCCCTAGGTGGCTACTTAATGTACCTACAGGTCAATTCAGGAGATTGAAGAGAAATTGCACTTCAGAAGAGCAGTTTGAACGAGAAGCCCATGACCTTAAACAAAAATGTATAGAGAAAGAGTATTTAGATCATGAATTAGATAGGTCATTAAATAAAGTAAGGGCCATGAATAGAAGAGACTTCTTCACACCCAGGCAAAGTAAATACGAAGAAGAAACACTAAGAATTGTATTGCCATTTAACCCCTTAGGGACCGATGACGTATCGGTACGGCATGGTTCCCGAGTCCTTAAGGACCCATGACGTACCGGTACGTCATGTGTTGTTCCGATCACCGCCGCCCGGCGGGCGGTGAACGGAACAAGGTGCCTGCTCAAATCATTGAGCAGGCACCTCGGCTAAATGCGCGGGGGGGTCCAGTGACCCCCCCGTGTCGGCGATCGCCGCAAACCGCAGGTCAATTCAGACCTGCGGTTTGCGGCTTTTACCTGGTGAAGCGGCGGTGGTCGGCGATGCCATCAGGTCCCCATGGGGCTGTGGGGGGGACCCAATGGCATGGAAGGCAGCGCGATGCCTAAGGAAGGCATCGCGCTGCCTTCCGGTGAAGAGCCTGTGAGATTCAGCCCCCTGGATCTCACAGGCCGGAAGCTGTATGAGTAATACACACTGTATTACTCATACAGCCAATGCATTCCAATACAGAAGTATTGGAATGCATTGTAAAGGATTATAGCCCCAAAAGTTCAAGTCCCAAAGTGGGACAAAAAATAAAGTGAAAAAACAAGTTAAAAAAAAAGTTTTCCCCCCAAAAAATTAAAAGTTTCAAGTAAAAATAAACAAAAAACGTCATTTTCCCCAAATAAAGTAAAAAAAAATTGGTAAAAAATAGGGGGGGGGGGAGTATACATATTAGGTATCACCGCGTCCGTATCGACCGGCTCTATAAATATATCACATGACCTAACCCCTCAGAGGAACACCGTAAAAAATAAAAATTGTCACCTTACATCACAAAAAGTACAAAAGCAAGCGATCAAAAAGGCGTTTGCCCACCAAAATAGTACCAATCTAACCGTCACCTCATCCCACAAAAAATGAGCCCCTACGTGAGACAATCGCCCAAAAAATAAAAAAAACTATGGCTCAGAATATGGAGACACTAAAACATATTTTTTTTTGTTTTAAAAAAGCTCTTATTGTGTAAAACTTACATAAATAAAAAATAAGTATACATATTTGGTATCGCCACGTTCGTATCGACCGGCTCTAAAAAAATATCACATGACCTAACCCCTCAGATGAACACCGTAAAAAATAAAAAATAAAAACTGTGCTAAATAAACCATTTTTTGTCACCTTATATCACAAAAAGTGTAATAGCAAGCAATCAAAAAGTCATATGCACCCCAAAATAGTGCCAATCAAACATCTCATCCCACAAAAATCCTACCCTACCCAAGGTAATTGCCCAAAAACTGAAAAAATTATGGATCTCAGACTATGGAAACATTAAAACATGATTTTTTTTGCTTCAAAAAAGAAATCATTGTGTAAAACTTACATAAATAAAAAAAAGTATACAGATTAGGTATCGCCGCATCTGTGACAACCTGGTCTATGAAAATATCACATGATCTAACCTGTCAGATGAATGTTGTAAATAACAAAAAAGAAAAACGGTGGCAAAACAGCTATTTCTTGTTATCTTGCCTCACAAAAAGGGTAATATAGAGCAACCAAAAATGTACCCTAAACTAGTACCAACAATACTGCTACCCTATCCCGTAGTTTCTAAAATGGGGCCACTTTTTTGGAGTTTCTACTCTAGGGGTGCATCAGGGGGGCTTCAAATGGGACATGGTGTAAAAAAAAAACAGTCCAGCAAAATCTGCCTTCCAAAAACCGTATGGCATTCCTTTCCTTCTGTGCCCTGCCGTGTGCCAGTACAGTAGTTTATGACCACATATGGGGTGTTTCTGTAAACTACAGAATCAGGGCCATGAATATTGAGTTTTGTTTGGCTGTTAACCCTTGCTTTGTAACTGGAAAAAAAATATTAAAATGGAAAATCTGCCAAAAAAGTGAAATTTTGAAATTGTATCTCTATTTTCCATTAATTCTTGTGGAACACCTAAAGGGTTAACGACGTTTGTTAAAAAATCTGTTTTGAATACCTTGAGGCGTGTAGTTTCTTAGATGGGGGTCACTTTTATGGAGTTTCTACTCTAGGGGTGCATCAGGGGGGCTTCAAATGGGACATGGTGTCAAAAAAACCAGTCTAGCAAAATCTGCCTTCCAAAAACTGTATGGCATTCCTTTCCTTCTGCTCCCTGCCGTGTGCCTGTACAGTAGTTTATAACCACATATGGAGTGTTTCTGTAAACTACAGAATCAGGGCCATAAATATTGAGTTTGATTTGTCTGTTAACCCTTGCTTTGTAACTGGAAAAAAATTATTAAAATGGAAAATCTGCCAAAAAAGTGAAATTTTGAAATTGTATATCTATTTTCCATTAATTCTTGTGGAACACCTAAAGGGTTAACGACGTTTGTTAAAAAATCAGTTTTGAATACCTTGAGGCGTGTAGTTTCTTAGATGGGGGTCACTTTTATGGAGTTTCTACTCTAGGGGTGCATCAGGGGGGCTTCAAATGGGACATGGTGTCAAAAAAAACCAGTCTAGCAAAATCTGCCTTCCAAAAACTGTATGGCATTCCTTTCCTTCTGCTCCCTGCCGTGTGCCTGTACAGTAGTTTATAACCACATATGGGGTGTTTCTGTAAACTACAGAATCAGGGCCATAAATATTGAGTTTGATTTGTCTGTTAACCCTTGCTTTGTAACTGGAAAAAAATTATTAAAATGGAAAATCTGCCAAAAAAGTTAAATTTTGAAATTGTATATCTATTTTCCATTAATTCTTGTGGAACACCTAAACGGTTAACGACGTTTGTAAAATAAGTTTTGAATACCTTGAGGGGTGTAGTTTCTTAGATGGGGTTACTTCTATGGTGTTTCTACTCTAGGGGTGCATCAGGGGGGCTTCAAATGGGACATGGTGTCAAAAAAACCAGTCTAGCAAAATCTGCCTTCCAAAAACCGTATGGCATTCCTTTCTTTCTGCGCCCTGCCGTGTGCCCGTACAGTAGTTTACGACCACATATGGGGTGTTTCTGTAAACTACAGAATCAGGGCCATAAATATTGAGTTTGGTTTGGCTGTTAACCCTTGCTATGTAACTGGAAAAAAAAATATTAAGATGAAAAATCTGCCAAAAAAAGTGAAATTTTTTAATTGTAGCTCTATTTTACCATTAATTCTTGTGGAACACCTAAATGGTTAACGACGTTTGTAAAATAAGTTTTGAATACCTTGAGGGGTGTAGTTTCTTAGATGGGGGCCACTTTTATGGCGTTTCTACTCTAGGGGTGCATCAGGGGGGCTTCAAATGGGACATGGTGTCAAAAAAATCAGTCTAGCAAAATCTGCCTTCCAAAAACCGTATGGCATTCCTTTCTTTCTGCGCCCTGCCATGTGCCCGTACAGTAGTTTACGACCACATATGGGGTGTTTCTGTAAACTACAGAATAAGGGCCATAAATATTGAGTTTGGTTTGGCTGTTAACCCTTGCTATGTAACTGGAAAAAAAAATATTAAGATGAAAAATCTGCCAAAAAAAGTGAAATTTTTTAATTGTAGCTCTATTTTACCATTAATTCTTGTGGAACACCTAAATGGTTAACGACGTTTGTAAAATAAGTTTTGAATACCTTGAGGGGTGTAGTTTCTTAGATGGGGGCCACTTTTATGGAGTTTCTACTCTAGGGGTGCATCAGGGGGGCTTCAAATGGGACATGGTGTAAAAAAAAACAGTCTAGCAAAATCTGCCTTCCAAAAACCGTATGGCATTCCTTTCCTTCTGTGCCCTGCCGTGTGCCCGTACAGTAGTTTACGACCACATATGGGGTGTTTCTGTAAACTACAGAAATAGGGCCATAAATATTGAGTTTGGTTTGGCTGTTAACCCTTCCTTTGTAACTGGAAAAAAATTATTAAAATGGAAAATTTGCCAAAAAAGGGAAATCTTTTAATTGTATCTCTATATTCCATTAATTCTTGTGGAACACCTAAAGGGTTAACAAAGTTTGTAAAATCAGTTTAGAATACCTTGAGGTGTGTAGTTTATAGAATGGGGTCATTTTTGGTTGGTTTCTATTATGTAAGCCTCGCAAAGTGACTTCAGACCTGAACTGGTCCCTAAAAATTTGGTTTTTGAAAATTTCAGAAAAATTTCAAGATTTGCTTCTAAACTTCTAAGCCTTGTAACATCCCCAAAAAATAAAATATCATTCCCAAAATGATCCAAGCATGAAGTAGACATATGGGGAATGTAAAGTAATAACTATTTTTGGAGGTATTACTATGTATTATAGAAGTAGAGAAATTGAAACTTGTAAATTTTCTATTTTTTAAAAAAATTGGGTAAATTTGGTATTTTTATTATAAATAAAAATGATTTTTTTTTACTTCATTTTACCAGTGTCATGAAGTACAATATGTGACGAAAAAACTATCTCAGAATGGCCTGGATAAGTCAAAGCGTTTTAAAGTTATCAGCACTTAAAGTGACACTGGTCAGATTTGCAAAAAATGGCCAAGTCCTGAAGGTGAAATAGGGCCAAGTCCTTATGGGGTTAATAGCCAATTTAAAGGGGTAGAAAGAATTATCCGTAAACACTGGCATCACCTATTAGATGACAAGATAATAGGTTCTAGTTTGAATGCCAACCCTCTAATTACATATACCAAGGTTCCTAATCTCGGCCTTAAAGTAGCTCCGACTGTAAAGAATAAAAGGCTAACGAATACATCTAATTGGTTGGACATCAAAGGCTTCTTTAGGTGTGGTATGTGCCAAAATTGTAAAACAACAAAGTTCCCTAAAAAAACCGTGAAAGTACAATCGACCCAAAATTCCTTTTATTTAGAAATTGGTGACTGTTTATCCTTCAATTCTGTAGATGTTAATTATCTATTAGAATGTCCTTGCAGTAAGCAATATGTTGGCAGGACAAAACGTGTATTTAAGAAAAGGATAGCCGAACATGTTGCTAATATTAGAAACGGGTACGAGTTACATTCAGTGTCTAAACACTATAAAGATGTCCACTGTGACCCCTCTTCGCTAAGATATGTAGCCTTTGAAAAAGTGATTAGACCACGGAGAGGGGGTAACCATATCTCTAGAATGTCTAGAATCGAATCAAAGAGGATATTTTAGTTCAACTCTATGATTCCAAGAGGACTCAACGCAGAATTGGAGTTATTTTGTTTCTTGTAGGATTGGGCGGACACGGGCCCGTGATGGGGTAGACGGGGGTGTCTTTTATATGTCCGTCTCCCCCTCCCGGCCCTGCCTCCGCCCTGGACCGCGACAAGTCAAAACCTCCTGATTGTGGACTTTCTGAACATTATGGTCAATTCCACTAATTTTGTTATCATCATTTTATATTATGTATGCTATATATATTCATATATTTTTATCTTAGAAAATGCTTTTGGACAATATATATATCCAAATATGTTTAATTCTTCTTTTACACATGATTTTAGAAAAAACGCATCAGAAACGCATATGCGTTTTTTACTAACGGATGCGTTTTTTTAATTTAATTAAATTTTTTTAATTTAAGCATATTAATAGTATATAAACGTTTGGATGTAATTTTATTTTATGTTTTTAATGCAAAGTCTTTGTACTGACCACATTTGATATATAGGGTCTATTATGAGTCATATATTGGAGGATTTAGATCCGACCCAGGTTTTGATTTAGACACAGCTGAAATACAATCAATTGGGGCAGACACCCAATAAAAAGACCTCCATATCAGTCATTTGCTGTTGACCACTGAAGAAGGAACAGTGTTGTCCCGAAACGCGTTTGGTACACAGCAAGGACCAACAAGGAGCCATTTTATCAAAGCTATACAATAAGGATTCATTGTTTACAAGTTACTTTTTTGGCAGTTTTTCTTCTCTTCTGGCACCAGCTTTTTCAGAGACTACTAGTACAGCTGATGGACTGAGTCACGTGATTCACTTTAACACACGTGGGACGCCACGTAGTGAGAGTAGAACGTGACTCCACGCTGAAAGATCCAACGCCGACTCCTCAGTCCCGCAGTGAAACTCCAAGTGTGCAGCCACAACACCCACTGGACCGGTAATGTACACAAAAAATATCTGTGTGTATGTGTCCCCATTATAACAAGTTTGGGTGTGAAAAGTGAACCACGGAGTTCTGTTAAAATTGTAAGGAAAACAGGTACTTTCATTTGAGATCTTGAAGAGATGTGGATCTGCTGAGCAGGACATTTTCTTTACAGCTGCTTTATATGAACGATCTGTTCATTTAAAAATATATATATATATTTTTTTCATTATCAGAAAAAAGACAAAGTAAACATGACACCAACAGTGGTGTAACACGGTACCAGATACATAGTCATATGAGGACATCAATTTGTATAAAGGAAGATAATGAATAGCAGTCGGTTTCAAGTAGTTGATAGACAAGCATACATTTTGTATATTCAAGGTCCCAGTGGAGACAAGCATTTTATTATCAGGCAACACCTTTCCTAGTTAGATATGAGACAGAGAGGAGAGGAGAAAACAGTCAAGGGTGTAATGACCGACGACACGCACAGGGAGGAAAACAGGGAAAGCCCTGCCCAAGGGAGAGGGAAAGGTGGTGACCCCTAACTCACCTTGCGGCTGGCACCTGACTGCCCTGACGTTCCTAGACGGGTTCCTCACCCGTGCGGCGATCGCGTGCCTAAACCCTGGCTTTCCCTAATATGAGCCCTGGATAGTGAACAGGCCGGTGGGATCGCTAGTCCACACCACTATCACTAAGAGGGAAACACCAGGGAGAGGACAGACAAAACATACAAACACATACACCCAGGTGGGCGACCACAATAAACCAAAAAGGTCCAACAGGGATCTGGAGGGTAGCGTACTGGACCAACTACCAGCGAACGCAGCAACACAGCTCCAGAAGGTCTGAATAGATGTCCAGGCAGGAAGCTCTATCTCTGGCAACCAGAGAAGTGTGAGAGAGAAATATAAGGAGGTCTGGGAGTGCTGGACAAGGAACAGCTGAGGAGAAGGAGCTACGGATCCCTGAGTGAGCCAAAAGGGTTTGCTAAGCAAACCCAGAAAGCTACCATAAGGAAAACAGCCCTATCTTAAATAGAGCGTGCAGCCAACCGCTGCGACTTCCTGACCCCGGGTATAACGGAGTCAGGCGTGGTCCTCGACACCCTCGTGACAGTACCCCCCTCTCTACGAGGGGCCTCCGGACACTCAGGACCAGGTCTCCCAGGATGAGAGGCATGAAAAACCCGAACTAACCTGTCGGCGTTTACCTCAGACGCAGGAACCCACATTCTTTCCTCGGGACCGTAACCTCTCCAATGCATCAGATATTGAAGAGAGCGGCGGACCCGACGAGAATTAACAATTTTGGATATCTGAAATTCTAGGTTACCATCCACGACAACAGGAGGGGGTGGCAGCGGTGATGGTTCTAGAGGTGAAACATATTTTTTGAGTAACGACTTATGAAAAACATTATGAATTTTAAAAGTCTGAGGTAACTCCAGGCGAAAAGCCACGGGGTTGATGATGGCTACAATTTTGTAAGGGCCAATAAACCTAGGACCCAGTTTCCAAGAGGGAACCTTCAATTTAATATTCCTAGTAGACAACCACACATAGTCATTCACTCCTAGGTCCGGACCTGGCGACCGTCTCTTATCAGCCATGCATTTGTATTTACCTCCCATATTTTTCAAGTTAGCTTGCACCTTCTGCCATACCGATGAAAGAGATGACGAAAACCGTTCCTCTTCGGGAACCCCAGAAGACCCCCCCTCTTTGAAAGTACAGAATTGGGGATGAAAACCATATGCACCAGGAAATGGTGACTTGCCAGTGGATTCCTGACGACGATTATTTATGGCAAACTCAGCTAACGGTAAATATGATGACCACAACTCTTGGTTTTCAGACACAAAACATCTTAGATATGTCTCAAGGTTTTGGTTGGTACGCTCAGTCTGTCCATTCGACTGAGGATGGAAAGCAGAGGAAAAGGACAAGTGTACCCCCAAACGAGAACAAAAAGCTTTCCAAAATTTAGAAATAAACTGGGTACCCCGATCCGAAACAACATCGGAGGGGACCCCGTGAAGCTTCACGATTTCACTGACGAATACCTGAGCAAGAGTCTTAGCATTAGGTAGTGCGGGTAACGCAATGAAGTGTACCATTTTGCTAAACCTGTCCACTACTACCAAAATAACTGTTTTACCCGCAGACAAAGGTAAGTCAGTGATAAAATCCATTGACAGATGTGTCCACGGTCTATTGGGAATGACGAGTGGTAATAGAGACCCTGCAGGACGTGTATGTGAAACTTTTGCGCGCGCACAGGTAGAACAAGAAGACACAAAATCCAATACATCCTGACGCAACCTTGGCCACCAAAAACGACGAGACAATAGTTCCAAGGTTGCTTTACTACCCGGGTGCCCAGCAAGTGCCGAATTATGATGTTCCTTTAATAATTCGAAACGTAAGTTCAACGGTACAAACAATTTCTCTGAGGGGCAAGAGACCGGGGCGTCCCCCTGGGCCTCTAACACCTTCCCCTCCAAAACAGAGTGTACTGCAGAAACAACCACTCCTCTTTGAAGAATGAGCACCGGATCACTCACATTACCCCCTCCAGGGAAACAACGAGATAGTGCATCAGCCTTGGTGTTCTTTGCCCCAGGACGATAGGTAATCACAAAGTTAAACCTGGTAAAAAATAGCGACCACCTAGCCTGTCTAGGGGTGAGACGCTTAGCTGATTCGAGGTACAGAAGATTTTTGTGGTCCGTAATTACAGTGACGGGGTGGACTGCCCCCTCTAAGAAATGACGCCACTCCTCAAACGCAAGTTTAATAGCTAATAGTTCCCTATTGCCAATATCGTAGTTCTTTTCTGCTGCAGATAGTTTTTTAGAAAAGAAAGCACAAGGACGCCATTTGTCAGGAGACGGACCCTGAGACAGCACCGCCCCCACTCCCACCTCTGACGCATCGACTTCAACAATAAAAGGCTGAGAGACATCAGGTTGGACCAGTACAGGTGCTGAGGTAAACCTCTCTTTTAGAGAGGAAAAAGCAACTTTAGCGGCGTCAGACCATTTAGAAAAATCAGTCCCCTTCCTAGTCATGTCAGTAAGCGGTTTTACAATAAGTGAATAATTTTTAATGAATTTCCTATAGAAATTCGCGAAGCCCAAGAACCGTTGTAGTGCTTTGAGGTTCTCAGGAAGATCCCAATCTAAAATTGCCTGGACCTTCCTAGGATCCATACGGAAACCTGACGCAGATAAAAAATAACCCAGGAATTGTATCTCCTGAACGGCGAAGACACATTTTTCAATTTTAGCATATAATTCATTCGTCCGTAGGACCTGCAGTACTTGTCTGACATGCACCTCATGTGTTTTCAGATCGGACGAATAAATTAAAATATCATCTAGGTATATTACCACAAACCTGCCGATTAGATGACTAAAAATGTCATTAACAAAATGGTGAAAGACGGCAGGAGCATTGGTCAGACCGAAAGGCATAACTAGATTTTCATAATGCCCCTCAGGGGTGTTAAACGCTGTCTTCCACTCATCCCCCTCCTTAATACGAATCAGATTGTAGGCACCCCTAAGATCAAGTTTGCAGAACCACCTAGCACCCGCAATCTGATTAAACAGGTCAGGAATGAGAGTAAGAGGGTATGGGTCTCGGATGGTTATCTGATTTAATTCGCGAAAATCTAAGCAAGGACGCAGGCCCCCATCTTTCTTTTTAACGAAGAAAAACCCTGCAGCCACGGGTGAAGAAGAGGGTCTGATGTGTCCCTTAGCCAAGCTCTCGGAGATATAATCTTTCATGGCTTGTCTCTCTGGACCCGAAAGATTATATAACCTGGTCTTGGGTAATTTTGCGCCGGGAATAAGGTTAACCGGGCAATCATAAGGACGATGAGGTGGTAACTTCTGACAACCCTTTTCAGAAAAAACATCCTCAAAGTCCGAAATAAATGTAGGTAGGGTAGTTATGGAGGCGACTAAGCAATTGCTATTTAAGCAATTTTCTCTGCACTGTTCACTCCACTCCAATATCTCCCTGGCCTGCCAATCCACCACTGGATTGTGCGCTACCAACCAGGGAAGACCCAGCACTACCGGAGTGGGAAGCCCCTCCAGAACATAACCTGAAAGCATCTCGTTATGGTGGTCCCCTACCCGAAGGTGTAAATTATGAACCATGTGCGTGAGGTTTCTCTTAGACAGGGGAGCAGAATCAATAGCGAATATGGGAATGGGTCTCTGTAAAGTACAGAGAGACAAACCCAAAGTGCGGGCAAAATGGGCATCTATCAAATTTACCCCTGCTCCACTGTCTAGAAAGAAAGAAATAGTCTCCGTCTTAACACCAAAAACAATAACCGCTGGCAACACAAATTGCGATGTACGTATGGAGGAAACGTATACCCCCCGGCTGACATCCTCCACACAGCCTGGGGTTAGTAGTTTGTCCGACGGTCTTTTGTTTCTGAGGAAAGAAGGACAGACATTAATGAAATGACCCCTCTCCCCACAAAAAAAACAAACCCCACGCCTACGGCGAGCCTCAGGAGGACGGACCTGACGAGTAGTTCCTCCTAGCTGCATAGGCTCGTCTAAGTCCGTACAGACTAACGGCTGCTTGGGAGGGGTTACCAATTGCTCCGGTTTTTTCAACCTGACCCTAAGGCGTCTATCTATTCGGATAGAAAGGGACATAACCGCATCAAGGGAAAAGGGGGTCTCATATAATGCAAGCGCATCCTTAACCCTTTCGGATAACCCAGAGCAGAACTGACTCCTGGGTATCCGTAGCCCACCTACGGAATTCAGAGCAATACTCCTCTACCGGCCGCTCTCCTTGTAAGAGTCTCCGTAATCTTGATTCAGCCAGCGCGACTCGGTCAGGGTCATCATATATGAGACCCAAGGCCCCAAAAAACTCATCCACTGACCGAAGAGCCTGGGAATCAGTAGGTAAAGAGAACGCCCAGGACTGCGGATCCCCCTGCAGCAGGGAAATAACAACCCCCACCCGCTGATCCTTATTACCAGAGGAGTAAGGGCGCAGTTTAAAATATAACTTACAGGCCTCACGGAATGTCAAAAACTTGTCCCTTCCCCCAGAAAATTTGTCAGGGAGAGGGACCTTGGGTTCCGCAACAACCTGGTTACCAGTAGCAACCGCTGGGCTTGCAGTCAGTTGTAATTGCTGCTGTTGCTGGAGGACCGACGCCTTCAATCCTACCACCTCCAAAGACAGGCCATGAAATTGTTTGGACAGAGCAGCAATTTGATCCATACTGGATTCTAAGTAGGTAAATTTTTTTTTTTTTTTTTTTTTTTTACCTACACAAAATAATGGCCAGAGATAATGTAATGACCGACGACACGCACAGGGAGGAAAACAGGGAAAGCCCTGCCCAAGGGAGAGGGAAAGGTGGTGACCCCTAACTCACCTTGCGGCTGGCACAATAAACCAAAAAGGTCCAACAGGGATCTGGAGGGTAGCGTACTGGACCAACTACCAGCGAACGCAGCAACACAGCTCCAGAAGGTCTGAATAGATGTCCAGGCAGGAAGCTCTATCTCTGGCAACCAGAGAAGTGTGAGAGAGAAATATAAGGAGGTCTGGGAGTGCTGGACAAGGAACAGCTGAGGAGAAGGAGCTACGGATCCCTGAGTGAGCCAAAAGGGTTTGCTAAGCAAACCCAGAAAGCTACCATAAGGAAAACAGCCCTATCTTAAATAGAGCGTGCAGCCAACCGCTGCGACTTCCTGACCCCGGGTATAACGGAGTCAGGCGTGGTCCTCGACACCCTCGTGACAAAGGGTCCCTCAGACCAAGCCCAACTATCTCAAACATGAACGTGTGAGATGTTAGAAGGCGGCTAGAGTCACTTTCCTTACTTTCATCTAAGTTAAATGATGGCTATAGGAGGGCTTCACTCTGTTTAGCAGTGGAACACCAAAGGCAGGGCCATGGAGTACCAGTAGGATGCAACTGAGAATTATTGGGTTTTGAGAAACCTGTATTTTGTCCAAAGGGCCCAACGTTTAATAAAAGCCGGATGGGTACCAGATTCCCAAGAGGCGAGTTCCTCAAAACGGTAAAGCTGATCCACCTTGGGCCTCCACTGCTCCACCGAGGGAAGATGGGTCTGTAGCCAATATTTAGGTATCAAGAGGCGATCAGAAGTTGTTTGAAGAGAAAAGAGGGAGGGGGAGTTGTACCCTCATCGAAGTAGGAAAGAAGGGCTCCATAAGGGGATATCTTGACAGATGAAGAGCAGATTTGATTACTGATCTGGATGATATCCGACCACCATTTACTAATAGATGTGCGACAGGATTTTGTAACCGTTTTCCTGAACTCGTACACATCGTGATGACTTATGTGGTATTTCAAATAATGTAGGCAAAATTGAGAGGGGCAGATCTATCCCAGTGCTTTTTTCCCAAGTGCGGATGAACGCAGGCTTAACGGTTTGGGGGGGGGGGGGGGGAGTGTAGTTTATTATAAATCTGTGAGATACTTTTTTTGGAGGGTTGGGGTTTACTATTAAGGCTTTGTACCATGTAAGGGGACGTAGGAGCTCTCCCTTCATGTTGTTTCTGGAAACAAAGGTTTTGATAAGTGACAAAAGGGTGAAGTCACAGGGTTGTGGGTTAAGCTAAGTTTTGAGGGTATCTATGGATGCTAGAGATCCTTGGGATTCAAGAAGATGGGAAATTGGCAAGGAAGAGGATCTAACGGATTTAGAGGAGGAGTAGCGTGGACCAATGGAGGATGAGCCCAAAATATCACTGACTGTGATTAGGGGAGAGGGAAAAGGCACAGAGCAATGGGAGGAGCCAAGCCATTTCCAAGCCTCCAGAGTAGCTTTTATAATTGGGAAAGCTGATAAGTTGGTTTGGGGTGGATTGCAGTATCCCAGACATAGGGCACGAGTAGGCATCCCTATGATACTTTGTTCCAACGCTACCCAGGATTTGTTTCTCGTGTTTCTAAGCCAATCAACAATTCTGGACAGGAGTATGGCTTTCCCATAGAGTTCCGGATCTGGGAGCCCAATACCACCTACCAAACGGGATCGAGACAGGAGGGAGTAAGAAAGTCTAGCTTTCCTCCTGTTCCATAAGAAGGCTCTGAATCTCTGTTTAAGAGAGGTGTAAAAGGACTTGGCTATGGGAATTGGAAGGACTTGTTGCATGTACGTGAGACGGGGAATGATAAGAGAAGTGAGAAGGTTTTTTTCTACCGAACCAGGAGAGGGTCAGGGCAGAACTGGTGATTTTATAAATTGTTTTGAATATTGAGGCTTTTAGGGGGCTATAGTTAAGTGCAAAAAGGTCTGAAATATTGGGGCTAAGTTTGACTCCTAAATATGTAATAGTCGGGGAAGACCAGTTAAATGGGGAGTTTTCCATTAGAGAAAGTTTACTCTCATTAATCTTAAAATTGGAAAGTGCGCTATAATTCCTTAAGTGTTCCTGAATTTTAGGGAGAGCGATTTTGGGGTTAGTTGTCATTATCATAACATCGTCAGCAAATGCCGCTATTTTATGATCATGACCACCTAGGTTCAGGCCTCTGATATCAGTATCTGCCCGAAGCGTGGTTAGGAGGGGTTCCATTGCCAGTATGAAAAGGAGGGGGGACAGGGGGCATCCCTGATGGGTTCCATTGTGGATTTGGAAAGGAGACGATAGGTCCTCATTTACCATGACGCGAGCTGTGGCATGATTGTACATAGTAAAGACAGCTTTAACATATGGACCAGGCAGGCCAAAACCCTCTAGAACATGAGCTAAATAGTTCCAGTTGATGCGGTCGAATGCTTTCTCAGCATCAGTACTGAGAAGTACTAGAGGAGAAGAGGTATGTTTAGCATGACAGAGCACATTGATGACTCTAGTCGTGTTATCTCTACCCTCTCTATTACGAACAAAACCCACCTGGTCCATATGTACCAATAGAGGAAGGAGATTTGCTAGGTGGTTTGCAAGTAATTTAGCTAAAAGTTTGAGGTCAATGTTTAGAAACGAGATGGACCTATAATTTGAACACAATTTGGGGTCCTTCCCCTCTTTAGGTATCAAAGCTATATGAGCCATAGTCATGTCACTAGAGAGAGGGATACCTTGGAGTGATTGGTTGCAAACATTAAGAAGATGGGGTAATAGTTGCTTTCTAAATGTTTTATAATAAGAGGCTGGAAGGCTGTCAGGACCAGGGCTTTTCCCCAGAGGCATCTGGGATAGGGCTATAGAAAGCTCATCCATGGTAAATGGGGCCTCTAGCGATTGTTTTTGGCCTTCAGAAAGTGTCGGGCGAGTTGTTGATTCTAGGAACTTAGCAACAAGCGAAGAATGGGAGACAAGTGAGGGAGGGGAAGGGAGATTGAAAAGCGCTTCATAAAAGTCCCTAAATTGCTTGGCAATTTTAGACGAAGCGAAAGTGGGGGTACCATTGGAGGAAGATAATTGGTGAATGTAATTGTCCGCTCTTCTGGATTTAATTCTGTTCATAACGGAATTTGGTGGCTTTATCCCCATGTGCAAAATATTTGTATTGTGAATTGAGATAGTATTTGGCTGATTTAGTTTGCAGAAGAGCTTTTAATTCAGCTCTAGCTTTGGAGAGTTCTTGGAGTTGGGATTCAGTTAAGGAGCGTTTGTGGATTATTTCCAACTTATTTATCTTGGAAAGAAGAATACTGATATTTCTCTCTCTAAGTTTTTTCAAGTGTGAACCGATACTGATGAATTCACCCCTAACAAAGGGTTTGTGTGCATCCCAGAGAATTTGGGATCAGAGTGATGGGTGGGCGTTCAGAACAAAGTATTTGTCAAGTAGTGAAGCTACTTTTTTTATGGATTCTGGGTCTCCAAGGATGGATTCATTTAGACGCCAATTAAAACTTTTGGTTTTATGCACTGGGGAGGTTACCATAAGGTAACTTGGGGCATGGTCTGAGATGTGGATGGAACCAATTTTAGCTTCCGGACAGAGCTGGAGATGCTCTTTAGAGATAAAAATGTAATCAATGCAATGATAGGTATTGTGGACATGTGAGTAAAAAGTATAGTCTGGAGTATTAGGGTATAATGTACGCCATACATCAACTAGATGAAGGTCCCAAAAAATGTCTTTAATGAACTTCAGGGTACGCCTTGAGTGGGTCGACTTATGTGAGGAAGAGTCGATTTGGGGGCTAATAGCGATGTTAAGGTCACCACCCATAATAGTTATGCCTTCTTTGAAGGGGGCAACAATCTGGGCGATATCTGAGAGCCATTGGGCTTGTTTAGTATTGGGAGCATAGAGATTTATAAAAGTATATATTTGAGGCCCTATGTGACCTTTAACCAAGAGAAATCTCCCATCTGGGTCCTGTATATAATTAATGTATTTGAATGGAGCCTTCCTCTTAAACCCAATACTTACTCCTCCGGACGCAGCAGAATTACCTCCACAGTGGAACCAAAGGGGGTAATGAGAAAATTCCAGGTTGGGGTAATGGTTGAACTTAAAATGTGTCTCCTGGAGGAGCAGCACATCAGAACCCGCCTTGCGTAAAATAGTGAATATTTGACTCCTTTTGGAATGTGAGTTAAAACCCTTCACATTATAGGATGCTATATATATATCAGCCATGATCAGGGGTTAGAGTGGGCGGAAAGGAATAAAATGTGCTGGTCCCCCAGGGGAGAACACTTACAGATTGAGTTGCGTCTGCCCGATCCAGAGGAGGAGCTGGGGTCCAAGGGTCCTGTTGTCCCATCTCAGGGATCAAAGGTGACTGTATCGAGTACCTGAAACTAAACATAGGGAGAGGGAAAACAGTGAGAACATAACACATAACCAGAAAATAACATTGTGTGTGGAATGACACACAGATATTAAGCATGAGGGGAAAATTGGTCATTAGACCAGTGAACGTGCCGTTCAGCACATTAAATAACATCCCAATGGGAAGATGAAAAACCATCTGTAATAGAGGGAAGAAGGGGTTTTGGAGAAAACCATGTTGAAAACAAAAAAGGCAAGGAGGAGAAAGTAGATTTAAAGGTAGAGGAGAGATGATATGGGGAAGGGGCAGAAGGGAGCTGAGGAGAATTATGACCAAAGAGACATTAGAAAGATTTGTCAGGAAGGAAAAAAGAAAGGGGGAGTAAAGAAGCATACAGTAAAAGACAGACATTCTGTATTACAAGGCATCCAGAGTGAAACCTCAAGCAGCATTACGCAGCCGAAGACTGGAGGCAAGAAAAAAGATTCTTCTCTGTGGGTTTCGCCCACTGGCTGACTTGCGTTAAAGGGGCTGTCCGAGTTATTTTTTTGTTCATTCTATGTTCCTAACTAAGCAAATGTAACAGCTTTCCAATTCACTCACTTTATCTCCGGTGGCTGGTTTCTCATATTTCACTGAGGGTCACATGACCTGTGATGTCAGCTTCTCTCCCTGCTCTGATGAAGGTCGTTTACAAGCCTGTCCGTCACTGTGCTGGCCACGCCCCCCTTCACTTCTGTCTACTCTCTGCTAGGATTCTTAACCCCTTCAGCTGCACAGATATGCAGGCAGTGAGGAGACAATTCTGGGCACATGATCTGACATACTAGAGAGAGCATTACACAAGAAGGTAGGGGGAAGATCCTGTGTGTATTAGCAGTGTCATTATACAGGTGGGACATGTAGTCCTACACATACAACATGCTGCAGAGTCTCCCAGCACTTAGGGCAGCTCTTGTATTCACTCCCTTAGCAGTGTCATTATACATCTGGGACTTGTAGTCCTACACATACAACATGCTGCAGAGTCTCCCAGCAGGCAGACATGTCTCCCAGCAGGCAGACATGTCTCTCAGGGCAGAGATTGTTTTTATTGCAAGTAAACAAAGGGCCAGAAAAGAACCAGGGAAATGAGGAAAAATATATATTTTTTTTGCATAAAACTTGCTTAGCTCAGTTATATATCAGATTTTCAGTGCTATATTATTTTTTTTTCATAACTCGGACAACCCCTTTAAGGAAGTCCATAGGGAATTTGCATCTATGAAAGATAAACGCAACGGCCGGATCGCGGCTATTGATTTTGAGAGAGTCTCTTTGGTGTCAATTGACGGCTCCTCTTCCCCACTTTGTGAGCCTTCGGTGTATGCTGTAAAGTAAAGGTAGCGACCGTTGGAACCTCTGGTAAGGTGGAAAGGTCCTGAAATAAGTCCCACTTGTCGATTTGCATGGGGGGAATTTGTAGATGATCATATATGGCCTCCAGGTCAGAGTGTGTAGTAATGTTGAAGCGACGACCTCCCTGAGAAAAAGAGAGGCCAAAAGGAAAGTTCCATTTATACTGGATTCTGTTAGCCCGCATCCACATGGCTTGAGGGTTTTGCGCTTTCTCAGGGTGGAGGGGGCAAGATCTTGATAGATAGACACATGAGCGCCCTCAAATAGGATGTCTGACCGGTTCCTAGCAGCTCCTTGCACTGCTGATTTAACTTGAAAATTGAGGAACTTACAAATTACATCCCTAGGAGGATCCTCTGGTTTAGGCTTCGGCCGCAGTGCTCTATGAGCTCTTTCGATTACAATCTCCAAGGCAAACTCTGGACCAAGCAATGAGGAGCACAGGGAGATAACTGCCGCCGGGATATCGCCAGGTAAAACGGATTCCGGGATCCCTCTGAGGCGTAGGTTGTTCCGGCGTCCCCTGTTCTCTTGATCTTCAAGAGCATTGTGAAGCTCGTTGAGGTAGGTGCTGCACTTTTGAAGTGAGCTTGTGGTGGCCCTCTGGTGATCCAGGATCTGGGCCTGGTGATTTTCGAGCGTTTCCACTCGATCGCCCACCTGCCTCATGTCTTGGCGCAGGGCGGCGATTTCACTTAGTAGGGGCTCTAGGGCTTTGCATAAAGTATTCTTCAGGTAGAATCCTGGTGATCGGTAGAGCCCCCCTACCTTGCGGCTCCTCTGTGTCACTTTCGTCCTCCGATCTGTCCTGTGTGCCGGCTTTGTGTGGCTGAGCCGGCGCCATCTTGGATTCGCGGGCAGCGAACGAGGAGGCCGCTTTTTTAATGAACTTGTCCATTTCTCCTCCTGCAATGTGATTCTTGTTGGTGCCCGGGTGTTCTCCTGCTTTGGGGTTCCCGATTTTGACCATTTTGGGGTATGTAGCTACAGATAGCTAGTGCTGAGTACGGACTATGTCACAGAGCTCAGAAACAAGCGGCCATCCCTGACCTGCGCTAGCTCCGCCCCTGATCTGTTCATTTATAACCAAGTGCAATTATTTGACATTGACCAACTATTGAAGTATCATATTTAGGCCTCCTGCACACGGCCATACTCCGTATGCATTCCGTTTCCGTATTTCCGTTTTTCCGTTCCGTTTTAACATAGAACATGTCCTATTATTGCCCGCAAATCACGTTCAGTGGCTCCATTCAAGTCAATGGGTCCGCAAAAAAAACTGAACATATACGGAAATGCATCCGTATGTCTTCCGTTTCCGTTCCGTTTTTTGCTTAACCGTCTATTGAAAATGTTATGCCCAGCCCAATTTTATCTATGTAATTACTGTATACTGTATATGCCATACGGAAAAACGGAACGGAAAAACGGAACAAAAACGAAAACACAACGGAAACAAAAAACGGAACAACGGATCCGTGAAAAACGGACCGCAAAACACTGAAAAAACCATACAGTCGTGTGCAATAGGCCTTATTCTGCAGATATATGACTCTGGTTTTAATATTTATCCTTTATGGTATGGATTGCTGACTTTTTATCTATTTAAGTATAAATAGGTTTTATATATATTAATAAATATTTATTGTTCAGTCCACATTGCCCCAGATATTTTGTGTGCCCTCCATCTATACACAACAATTTAATCTTCTTGCTACAACCTGGGGTGGGTTATGGAGTGAGAACCTATACATATCCACTCACCAAGTGTAGCCACTACTACGGTACTTCTTACTATATCTAACATGTCCAAGGAATTCAATTGGCAAGAAAATATGTAGAAAAAAAAAATCATTGAAATTGCAACACCACAAAGGAAAAGTCATGGAATTATGGAAATCACATGATCAATAAACATGTTAGTTATATGCAAATGATAAAAAAGTGGAAATAAAATATTCAAAACACCTCAATTTATTCAATCTCGAGTATGAGCGTCATATGCAGGAAATATATAAACTTACACACATCGGCATGCTATCAATGAGGTTATTAACTGTTGCAGCTCCCCTTGTAACTGTTAACCAATTACGTCCCAATTGTTACCGATGGAAGACAAGTCCAGAGATGCTGAAGACCAATGTAGCATGATTAGGTCATGCAGACTGTATAACGAGCAATATGTGGCCTGGCATTGTCCTGGTGAAAAATGGCTACTGGCTTATGTTGGAGAAATGGCTATACCACTGGGTCGATGACCAAAACAATGTAACGGCCGGCAAGTGTACCTGAAATAAAGACTTCAGAAGACTAGCTACTATACATTATGCCACCTTACAAAATAATACCTGAAGTAGGACTGGTGTGACACTCCCTTGTAAAGGCCTCATCCTGACATTGCCCATGTGATCTCAGCCTTCATTGTATTTGAGACAAAAGTGGAACTCATCGTGGAAGAGAATAGACCTCCATTCTAGTCTCCATTACCATCTTGCTCTTAACCGTTAAAGCCATTGGAAATGGTGGCATGAGGCCAATGGAGCCTGTACATGAACATCTGGCTAGTAGCTCAATATCATACAAAAACTTTCTGATGATCTGTGTAGACTCTCTTTGCCACCCTAGGCTTGGGATGTAACATCCATTTTACTTGCAGTATAGAATAGATAGCTTTGTGCCAGACAGAAAATCAGTCCCCTCTCTGCACCTCTTGCTGTCTTTCCAGTTTATCATTGTCCAAACCAATAGTGTTCAGCTAATCAAAGATAACAAAGTACACTTTGATCCGAATTTCAGGAAAGATTTGATTAATCACAAAGCCGAATTTCCTCGTGATTTGTGGTAACAATTCAATTTTTCCTAAAATGGCAGTAAAAAACAAAAAAATACATATTCACCTCATCCATTTGCTCAAGGAGAGGTGCACTTCATCTGCCAGAATGATAACTAAATTGGTTGAAAGTGCCTTCCACACAGATGAGTTGGATAAGAGAATGCCACAAAAACATTCCCCAAACCATAATGTTGTCATCACAAAGTGTAGCCTGCTACATTTTAATTCAAGTATTTTTTTATACAATTCACCATTAAAGTAAATAGCATACCTGTGCAACTGTGTTCTGTGGTGCTGTTTAAACATACAGTCAGGTCCATAAATATTGGGACATCGACACAATTCTAACATTTTTGGCTCTATACACCACCACAATGGATTTGAAATGAAATGAAGATGATGTGCTTTAACTGCAGACTGTCAGCTTTAATTTGAGGATATTTACATCCAAATCAGGTGAACGGTGTAGGAATTACAACAGTTGCATATGTTCCTCCCACTTGTTAAGGAACCAAAAGTAATGGGACAGAATAATAATCAAAAATCTAACTTTCACTTTTTAATACTTGGTTGCAAATCCTTTGCAGTCAATTACAGCCTGAAGTCTGGAACGCATAGACATCACCAGACGCTGGGTTTCAACCCTGGTGATGATCTGCCAGGCCTCTACTGCAACTGTCTTCAGTTCCTGCTTGTTCTTGGGGCATTGTCCGTTCAGTTTTGTCTTCAGCAAGTGAAATGCATGCTCAATCGGATTCAGGTCAGGTGATTGACTTGGCCATTGCATAACAATCCACTTCTTTCCCTTAAAATAAACTTTTTGGTTGCTTTTGCAGTATGCTTTAGGTCATTGTCCATCTGGACTGTGAAGCACCGTCCAATGAGTTCTGAAGCATTTGGCTGAATATGAGCAGATAATATTGCCCAAAACACTTCAGAATTCATCCTGCTGTCAGCAGTCACATCATCAATAAATGCAAGAGAACCAGTTCCATTGGCAGCCATACATGCCCACGCCATGACACTACCACCACCATGCTTCACTGATGAGGTGGTATGCTTAGGATCATGAGCAGTTCCTTTCCTTCTCCATACTCTTCTCTTCCCATCACTCTGGTACAAGTTGATCTTGGTCTCATCTGTCCATAGGATGTTGTTCCAGAACTGTAAAGGCTTTTTTAGATGTCGTTTGGCAAACTCTAATCTGGCCTTCCAGTTTTTGAGGCTCACCAATGGTTTACATCTTGTGGTGAACCCTCGGTATTAACTCTGGTGAAGTCTTCTCTTGATTGTTGACTTTGGCACACATACACCTACCTCCTGGAGAGTGTTCTTGATCTGGCCAACTGTTGTGAAGGGTGTTTTCTACACCAGGGAAATAATTATTCAGTCATCCACCACAGTTGTTTTCCGTGGTCTTCTGGGTCTTTTGATATTTCTGAGCTCACTGGTGCGTTCCTTCTTTTTAAGAATGTTCCAAACAGTTGTTTTGGCAATGCTTAATGTTTTTGCTATCTCTGATGTTTTTTTTTTTTTTCTCAGCCTAATGATGGCTTGCTTCACTGATAGTGACTGCTCTTTGGATCTCATCTCGAGAGTTGTACAGCAACAGATTCCAAATGCAAATAGCACATTTGAAATGAACTCTGCGCATTGTAATTGGGATAATGAGGGAATAACACACACCTGGCCATTGAACAGCTGAGAAGCCAATTGTCCCATTACTTTTGGTCCCTTAACAAGTGGGAGGCACATATGCAAACTGTTATAATTCCTACACCGTTCACCTGATTTGGATGTAAATACCCTCAAATTAAAGCTGACAGTCTGCAGTTAAAGCACATCATGTTCATTTCATTTCAAATCCATTGTGGTGGCGTATAGAGCCAAAAATGTTAGAATTGTGTCGATGTCCCAATATTTATGGACCTGACTGTATATATTTTGTTAGAATCAAAATTTGATTTTTTTTTTTTTAAGGCATGTTGGATTTGGGTAGATTCAATTTGCACTCAAATCAAATTTATTAGTCAATTCAGAATAAAATGAATTTAAAAAATTTGCTCATCTCTAATGCAAAGCTTATGTCTTAAAGAGGTCAGTTACAAATAACTTCCTTTATAAATTTCACCCCTATCCTGCTGGATCTTTGAAGGGAATTATACTTACCTGCTTGTTGCCACTTGGTTCCATCTCCATGGGTCCTGGGTTGTCTTCACTTCACTTATAGTCCCTGCATGTAAACTTCCTGAATAAATAGGGTCATGTGCATTGATGTTGCCAATGACTGGCCTCAGCGGTGATGTCTCCCCAAATAGGACATGGCCCTGCTTGATGTGCTGCTTGGGGACAAATAAACACTAAGGTCAGTCATTTGATCAAGGTTTAATTCACTCTTTGAGATGTAGCTAAAGTCATATTTGTTCCTAAAAATCTCCTTGCATACGCAAGAGTATATATGGGTCAATAATATTAATTATAATCCTTTGGCGTATTTATTTATCATAACACATTTGACTTTATTTTATACTCTAAGACAATATACTAATTTTATAATTCCCAAAAATCATCCGGCAGTTGTAGTCTTGCCCTAGCATAGAACTGCAACAATAATTATTGAACAAGAAAAATTATTTGTTGAATGTTTATGAAAACTAAATAAAACTAAAAGCCTTTGTTAAGAAATATAAAGATTTGCTTTATCTATGTGACTGATAACTAGTAACTATTGTTACAAATGTTATTACGTATGATGCAGCATAAAAAAGCTAATTTGTCTTCACTAATGTTAAGAACTGACGTTAAGCCATGAATCTCCTTTTGTTAGAGAAGATGTGGGTGTTCAAGAAGGTGACTTGATTAGACAGATAAAAAAAATAATAAAAAAAATGAAACAAGGTTTCAAAAGGACTGTTTGATATTAAAGCTGAGCACAACAGAAGATCAAACAGCACCGCATAGCATTGCGCGTTAAATCAGCAATAAAACTGATATTTCAATGTCCCAAAAAAAGGTAACTATGGCAACTGTGACATTTAAACCAGATAGAATCGCCAAAATAAAGTGAAGTATCAGCTTTGAAAAATCCAAGACCTCACTTCTTTAGAACATTCTCATTCTTGAAATAACTCACAGGAAGCATTTCACATATTTCAAATATATATATATATATATATATATATATATAAATATATATATATATATATATATATATATATATATAAATATATATACACTGCTCAAAAAAATAAAGGGAACACAAAAATAACACATCCTAGATCTGAATTAATTAAATATTCTTCTGAAATACTTTGTTCTTTACATAGTTGAATGTGCTGACAACAAAATCACACAAAGATTAAAAATGGAAATCAAATTTTTCAACCCATGGAGGTCTGGATTTGGAGTCACACTCAAAATTAAAGTGGAAAAACACACTAAAGGCTGATCAAACTTTGATGTAATGTCCTTAAAACAAGTCAAAATGAGGCTCAGTAGTGTGTGTGGCCTCCACTTGCTTGTATGACCTCCCTACAACGCCTGTGCATGCTCCTGATGAGGTGGCGGACGGTCTCCTGAGGGATCTCCTCCCAGACCTGGACTAAAGCATCTGCCAACTCCTGGACAGTCTGTGGTGCAACGTGACATTGGTGGATAGAGCGAGACATGATGTCCCAGATGTGCTCAATTGGATAAAGGTCTGGGGAACGGGCGGGCCAGTCCATAGCATCAATGCCTTCATCTTGCAGAAACTGCTGACACACTTCAGCCACATGAGGTCTAGCATTGTCTTGCATTAGGAGGAACCCAGGGCCAACTGCACCAGCATATGGTCTCACAAGGGGTCTGAGGATCTCATCTCGGTACCTAATGGCAGTCAGGCTACCTCTGGCGAGCACATGGAGGGCTGTGCGGCCCTCCAAAGAAATGCCACCCCACACCATTACTGACCCAATGCCAAACCGGTCATGCTGGAGGATGTTGCAGGCAGCAGAACGTTCTCCACGGCGTCTCCAGACTCTGTCACATCTGTCACATGTGCTCAGTGTGAACCTGCTTTCATCTGTGAAGAGCACAGGGCGCCAGTGGCGAATTTGCCAATCTTGGTGTTCTCTGGCAAATGCCAAACGTCCTGCACAGTGTTGGGCTGTAAGCACAACCCCCACCTGTGGACGTCGGGCACTCATATCACCCTCATGGAGTCTGTTTCTGACCATTTGAGCAGACACATGCACATTTGTGGCCTGCTGGAGGTCATTTTGCAGGGCTCTGGCAGTGCTCCTCCTGTTCCTCCTTGCACAAAGGCGGAGGTAGCGGTCCTGCTGCTGGGTTGTTGCCCTCCTACGGCCTCCTCCACGTCTCCTGATGTACTGGCCTGTCTCCTGGTAGCGCCTCCATGCTCTGGACACTACGCTGACAGACACAGCAAACCTTCTTGCCACAGCTCGCATTGATGTGCCATCCTGGATAGGCTGCACTACCTGAGCCACTTGTGTGGGTTGTAGACTCCGTCTCATGCTACCAAAGCACCGCCAGCATTCAAAAGTGACCAAAACATCAGCCAGGAAGCATAGGAACTGAGAAGTGGTCTGTGATCACCACCTGCAGAACCACTTCTTTATTGGGGGTGTCTTGCTAATTGCCTATAATTTCCACCTGTTGTCTATCCCATTTTCACAACAGCATGTGAAATTGATTGTCACTCAGTGTTGCTTCCTAAGTGGACAGTTTGATTTCACAGAAGTGTGATTGACTTGGAGTTACATTGTGTTGTTTAAGTGTTCCCTTTATTTTTTTGAGCAGTGTATATACATATATATATATATATATATATATATATATATATATATATAAACAGTTGCAAGAAAAAGTATATGAACCCTTTGGAATGATATGGATTTCTGCACAAATTGGTCATAAAATGTGATCTGATCTTCATCTAAGTCACAACAATAGACAATCACAGTCTGCTTAAACTAATAACACACAAAGAATTAAATATTACCATGTTTTTATTGAACACACAATGTAAACATTCACAGTGCAGGTGGAAAAAGTATGTGAACCCTTGGATTTAATAACTGGTTAAACCTCCTTTGGCAGCAATAACTTCAATCAAACGTTTCCTGTAGTTGCAGATCAGACATGCACAACGGTCAGGAGTAATTCTTGACCATTCCTCTTTACAGAACTGTTTCAGTTCAGCAATATTCTTGGGATGTCTGGTGTGAATCGCTTTCTTGAGGTCATGCCACAGCATCTCAATCGGGTTGAGGTCAGGACTGGGTCACTCCAGAAGGCGTATTTTCTTCTGTTTAAGCCATTCTGTTGTTGATTTACTTCTATGCTTTGGGTCATTGTCCTGTTGGAACACCCATCTTCTGTTGAGCTTCAGCTGGTGGACAGATGGCCTTAAGTTCTCCTGCAAAATGTCTTGATAAACTTGGGAATTCATTTTTCCTTCGATGATAGCAATCCGTCCAGGCCCTGACGCAGCAAAGCAGCCACAAACCATGATGCCCCCAGCACCATACTTCACAGTTGGCATGAGGTATTGATGTTGGTGTGCTGTGCCTCTTTTTCTCCACACATAGTGTTCTGTGTTTCTTCCAAACAACTCAACTTTGGTTTCATCTGTCCACAGTATATTTTGCCAGTACTGCTGTGGAACATCCAGGTGCTCTTGTGCAAACTGTAAACATGCAGCAATGTCTTTTTGGACAGCAGTGGCTTCCTCTGTGGTATCTTCCCATGAAATCCATTCTTGTTTAGTGTTTTACATATTGTAGATTCTCTAACAGGGATGTTAGCATATGCCAGAGACTTTTGTAAGTCTTTAGCTGACAGTCTAGGATTATTTTTCACCTCATTGAGCAGTCTGCACTGTGCTCTTGCAGTCATCTTTACATGACGTCCACTCCTAGGGAGAGTAGCAGCAGTGCTGAACTTTCTCCATTTATAGACAATTTGTCTTACCGTGGACTGATGAACAGCAAGGCTTTTGGAGATACTTTTATAACCCTTTCCAGCTTTATACAAGTATGTTATTGGGGTGCAAGTGCTATGTTGAAAAGCCATTAGTGGCTTATATCTGTGAAAAAAATAAATAAATACAGTACAGACCAAAAGTTTGGACACACCTTCTCATTCAAAGAGTTTTCTTTATTTTCATGACTATGAAAATTGTAGATTCACACTGAAGGCATCAAAACTATGAATTAACACATGTGGAATTATATACATAACAAACAAGTGTGAAACAACTGAAAATATGTCATATTCTAGGTTCTTCAAAGTTGCCACCTTTTGCTTTGATTACTGCTTTGCACACTCTTGGCATTCTCTTGATGAGATTCAAGAGGTGGTCCCCTGAAATGGTTTTCACTTCACAGGTGTGCCCTGTCAGGTTTAATAAGTGGGATTTCTTGCCTTATAAATGGGGTTGGGACCATCAGTTGCGTTGAGGAGAAGTCAGGTGGATACACAGCTGATAGTCCTACTGAATAGACTGTTAGAATTTGTATTATGGCAAGAAAAAAGCAGCTAAGTAAAGAAAAACGAGTGGCCATCATTACTTTAAGAAATGAAGGTCAGTCAATCAGCCGAAAAATTGGGAAAACTTTGAAAGTAAGGGCTATTTGACCATGAAGGAGAGTGATGGGGTGCTGCACCAGATGACCTGGCCTCCAAAGTCACCGGACCTGAACTCAATCGATATGGTTTGTGGTGAGCTGGACCGCAGAGTGAAGGCAAAAGGGCCAACAAGTGCTAAGCATCTCTGGGAACTCCTTCAAGACTGTTGAAGGACCATTTCAGGGGACTACCTCTTGAAGCTCATCAAGAGAATGCCAAGAGTGTGCAAAGCAGTAATCAAAGCAAAAGGTGGCTACTTTGAAGAACCTAGAATATGACATATGTGGTGAAAGCGTTCAGTGTCCTTTTTCAGTACGAAAAGGAAAAAAAAATATACACACTTCACTGTTGCATTTGTTTGTATTGAAATACTTTAGTGGCCTATTTCAGTAAAAAACAAAAAATATATACACACTACACTGGTGCACTTATTTCTGGCAAAAGCATTCAGTGGCCAATTTTAGTACAGAAAGAAAAAAATATATGCACGTCACTGTTGCAGTTGTTCGGGGCGATTAGTGGCCTATTTCAGTACAGAAAGAAAAAGATATTCTTAGTTCACTTCAGCAGTTATATGTGTTGAAAGCGTTTAGTGGCCTGTTTACTTACAAAAAAGAAAAATATATTCTCAATTCATGTTGGCGGTTATACTGTATGTGTTATTTTGTATTTCATTAAAAAAAGAAAAATATATTCTCCATTCACGTTGACGGTTATATGTGTTATTTTGTATTTCAGTACAAAAATAAACATATATTCTCAGTTCACATCGGCGGTTATATGTGTTAAAAGTGTTTAGTGCTTTCACTGATGAACAGAACGTTTGTATATGTGTATGTTAAAATATAAACTTTATTGATTCACATTAAAATAGGAAGAAAGTGAATAACTATTGCAAATTAATCACAATAAGGACTAACCCTTGCTAAGCTATACACACAGTTGAATTGGCAACGGGTTGGCCAGAGAGTCCTCCTTCAGAAACACCCCCTATGCCTGACTGCAGGGTGTGAGGAGAATTATCACTGACTCATAAATAAACCCTGTGGTCCTGTTGTGACCAACTGCCAATTGCCAAATTGTAGCTTGCAGGGTAAGGAGTCCAAATCACCTGTTGGACATTCACCACAGCTGTGGTTGTGATGTAATGCACCTACAGACAAATACCGGGCACAGGGGGGACAGAGGCTGTAAGTGGGGCAAGGAGGGGGACTAGATCCTGAATGCAGCGTTCTATCTGAGTACTATAAACTTGAACTCACACTGTCTGAACTTGGATACCACCCCAAAATGCTCCTATTTGCTACCCCTAGCACTGACTCCCTCACAGATACTATGTGTCCAGGACGGCACAGCGCCCTAATCCTAGAAGCTAATTCAGTATGTGCCTAAATATCGCCCAGTAACGCTCGATGCGTTTCTTTAAATCATCAGGAGCTCAGGGCATAGGCAGACGACACACAGACAAACAAACAGCGATGCCCCTCACACATGTGGAGGCGGCAGCGTCGGCGCTAGGATGGCAGTGACACGGGCGCCAGAAACAGCTGATTAAGTCATCTAAGCCACTCCCACAGAGGGCGGAAGCAATCCCCAAGGCAGCCAATGGTAGGGCTAGAAATGCGGTTACCTCAGTAAACCACCGCCCCCCTCTCTACCGCCCACTCCAGTGACGACCCGTTACCAGTGTCAACACACTGAGATTAACATAGGAATAATTTGGCGGTTAATAAGCCATAAGCAGGTACATATATGTATACTCAGAGCGGACTATTAATCTTACAAATAACAAGCAAAGTTAGGATGCGTGAGCCCAAATCAATGAGCACTAAGCATATAGAGGTTTCATATTAGAGTCCCATATTAAAACATAGAATGTGTCGGCAGATAAGAACCATTTGGCCCATCTAGTCTGCCCAATATACTGAGTACTATGGATAGCCCCTGGCCCTATCTTATATGAAGGATGGGAACCAGAATTTTATCCAGAAAACTCACTGATAAGACTGATTGATGTTAGACAGACTAATATATATTGTACAGGGGGTGATGAACTATCAGAGATTGCATAGGATCCATACTGAAAATACAGTGGTCCCATATTATCATATCAAATCCGATAGAACTATATTAGACTAAGCAGGCAAAAGAGATATATTCATTTAACCCTTCAGGGCGCACCGTCCGTAACCTGAAGGTCCATTGTGCCTCTTTTTGCAATACTTTTTTATTAAATTCACCCCCTCTCACAGATCCTCTTACTGCCTCAATCCCCTGAAAATGGATTGGATCTACTTCATTGCTATGGAAAACAGCAACATGCCGTGCAATTGGGGTATCTGCACCATTCCGGATATCGTTTAGGTGTTCACCGATCCGTGTCCGAAATTCTCGGATCGTTTTTCCCACATATTGCATCCCACATTTACATGTTGCCAAATACACAATGCCACTGGTTTTGCAATTAATAAAAGATCTGATCGTGTATCGTTTTTGCGTGACCATGCTCGTGAAAATACTTCCTGTTTTGATGACACTACATGCAACACAGCCGCTGCATCAAAATGTGCCCACAGGCCTGGTGCCCAGCCAGGTAGATGCAACAGGAGATTGATATAATCCATGCACCAACCTATCCCATAGCTTTCTCCCCCGGCGATATGTGATGCTTAGTTCATCCCCCACTAGGTGACCCACATCTGGGTCCGATTGTAAAATTCCCCAGAATTGGGTAAGGATAGCCTGAACGGTCTCATGAGCATCATCAAAGGTTGCAATAATGCGTACTTTGTCATCCTCTGGTGGTTTCAACCGTGGAACCAGTAAAGTATTACGGTCAGCTACCAGTAAGTGCTGATGTGCCTTTGCCAAACATGCTGTGGGTACCCTCTCCTCTGAAACCTCTGTTGTAAGTCCTTTGCTGCCACCAAATAGTCCGATGCCTTGAAGCAATTGCGTCGTAACCGCAAATGTTAACCGCAAATATTGCCCTTTTGGGATGCCTTTTTTAAGGGCCCCCGGATGGTAACTGTCCCATTGCAGCAGACTATTTGTGGCAGTCTTCTTTCGGAAAAGACAGGTCCCTAGGCATCCCTCCTGGTCCTTAAACACTGTCAAGTCAAGAAAGTCAATCTTATCCATATGGATCTCTGAGGTTAAAAAGAGTCCCATCTCATTTATATTTAAAACCTGCACAAAATCGTCAAAGTCAGATTTTTCCCCTGACCATAGGATGAACACGTCATTGATAAAACATAACCATAAATTGACGTGTTGTGTCCATCTGACATTTTCATCCGTAAAAACAACTTCTCTCTCCCACCAGCCCAGGTAGAGGTTTGCGAACGTGGGTTTCCTTGATATCTCTATTGTCTTAATATGGGACTATAATATGGAACCTCTATACGCTTAGGACTCATTGATTTGGGCTCACGTGTCCTTGTTATTTGTAAGATTAATAGTCCGCTCTCAGTATACATACTGTATATGTACCTGCTTATGGCTTATTAACCGCCAAATAATTCCTATGTTAATCTCAGTGTGTTGACACTGGTAGTGGATCGTCCCTGGAGTGGGCGGCAGTGAGGGGGGCGGTGGTTTACTGAGGTAACCGCATTTCTAGCCCTACCATTGGCTGCCTTGGGGATTGCTTCCGCCCTCTGTGGGAGTGGCTTAGATGACTTAATCAGCTGTTTCTGGCGCCCGCGTCGCGGCCATCCTAGCACTGACGCTGCCGCCTCCACATGTGAGAGGGGCAGCGCTATTTGTTTGTCTGTGTGTCGTCTGCCTATGCCCTGAGCTCCTGATGATTTAAAGAAACGCGTCGAGCGATACTGGGCGATATTTAGGCACATACTGAATTAGCTGCTAGGATTAGGGCGCTGTGCCGTCCCGGACACATAGAATCTGTGAGGAAGTCAATGCTAGGGGTAGCAAATAGGAACATTTAGGGGTGGTATCCAAGTTCAGACAGTGTGAGTTCAAGTTTATAGTACTCAGATAGAACACTGCATTCAGGATCTAGTCCCCCTCCTTGTCCCACTTACAGCCTCTGTGCCCCCAGTGCCTGGTATTTGTCTGTAGGTGCATTACATCACGACCACAGCTGTGGTGAATGCCCAACAGGTGATTTGGACTCCTTACCCTGCAAGCTACAATTTGGCAATTGGCAGTTGGTCACCACAGGACCACAGGGTTTATTTATGAGTCAGTGATAATTCTCCTCACACCCCGCAGTCAGGCATAGGGGGTGTTTCTGAAGGAGGACTCTCTGGCCAACCCCTTGCCAATTGAGCTGTGTGTATAGCTTAGCAAGGGTAAGTCCTTATCGTGATTAATTTGCAATAGTTATTCACTTTCTTCCTATTTTAATGTGAATCAATAAAGTTTATGTTTTAACATACACATATACAAACGTTCTGTTCATCAGTGAAAGTGTTTAAGAGGTGAACGTAAACCGACTATATTTCAATTAGTGATTTGAAAGTGTTTATTGGTCTTTTTTATTACAAAAAGAAAAATATATTCTCAGTTTACGTTGGTGGTTATATGTGTTATTTTGTATTTCAGATCAAATTTTAATCGCGAATATCGCCACTTCGAGAATTCGTGAATATTTAGAATATAGTGCTATATATTTGTATTCGCAAATAGTGTTGATCGCGAATATTCTAATCGTGAATTTATTGCAAATTTATCGCGAATATCAGCACTTAGCAACATCCCTAGCAACCAATAGGAAAGTTGCCTACCCCTTAGTGTTGATCGCAAATATTGTAATCACTAATTTTTAAATCGCAAATATATTACATTGCCGATTTTTGCAATCAAGTAAATAATGACTGGAGATCACAAATTCTCAAATTTGCTAATTTATGGCGAATATTCGGCCCAAAAATTGTGAAATATCGCAAATTCGAATTTTATCTATGCCGCTCATCACTATATTTCAATATAAAAAGAAAAATATACTTTCAGTTCACTTTGGCGGTTATTTGTGTTGAAAGCATTTAGTTGCCTATTTCAGTACCCAAAAAAACATATTCTCAGTTCACGTAAGAGGTTATATGTGTTGAAAGTGTTTAGTGGTCTATTTCAGTACGAAAAGAAAAATATATTCTCAGTTCATGTCGGCGGTTATATGTGTTGAAAGCGTTTAGTGGCCTATTTCAGTACAAAAAGAAAAATATATTTCAGTTCACGTCGGCGGTAATATGTGTTGAAAGCATGACTGGGAGTTAGCAGGGTGGCAGCAGTGGGAGGTCGGGAGCCAAACGTGCCCGGGGTAGACCACCTGCTTCGCAGAAGCCTACCTGCCCGGGAAGTAGTGGTGCAGGGGATCTCGGAAGCAGCAGTGGTAGCAGTCAGCCAGAGCGGACTGTTGGGGGTGAAAATCACCTACTTGGCAGTGTGGCAGTTTTTTGTTAAGCCGCCTGAGGAGGTTAACATGGCCATATGTAGAATATGTGTTCAAAGGTGAAGCCCTGTGTCAACATATGCAGCATCACGATATGTGGTATCCTGATGCTGCGGCTGCTACTGCCATCTCGACACTATGTCACTGTCACGGTGGGGAGTGGGGGAAACCCCCCACCGTGCGGTATCAAAGTGTAAAAGGGAATCAGCCTGGCCAAAAGGAGTAATAAGGGAGCAGGTAACCTCCTAAAGCGTTCCTAATCCTCTCCCTGACTCCTCACCGTATGAGCGGACCCCGATGGTAGGACAACTCATACTCAGGATTCCAAGTCGCCCTGGTAATCCCTCACTAAGGAGCAGGGAAGAGATGACCTGTTCATCCCAGTCATGGAGGAACAGGAGTCTCTATCTGAGGCCAGGCTGCAAGGAGAGGGGAAAACATACAGCATATGGAGATGGCGGGTAAGCGAAACCAATAACACACTTACCTGCCACAGACACACTGACTGGAACCCGTGCACAAAGTGCTGCCGTCCACACCAACATTAAAGGACACAGCACACACCACAAACCACACAGAAAACCAGGACACCCATAGATGCAATAAACATGAGACAGGGGAATGTCTAGCAAACATGACACCAAACACCACCATCCATGTAACACCAAACTAGACATACAAACACCCTGAACTTAACCCACTCCATACAAATAGGGACAGGAAGGGAAGGAGACACTGGGATAACATTGATGACCACAAGGGTGGCTCTCACTGGACAGATGGAACACCCTGGACTGGAGCAGAGCTCCAGCACAAACCACAGCTGAAGTACAACAGACTCCAGCCAGGAAACCACAGAAAATATTAGCCAAGTGACCACACCCAGTCAGGGAGTTAACCCTTACAGCACCAGACAGAGGGAGGCTACAACTTAAAGGGGAAGTGCACACACAAGTATACCAAAGACATAACCACCGGCAACAGCATGCTTGGCAACCATGTCACGGCAATCACCCAGAAGGCCGAGACACTGCCACGGCATGCTCACACAGCAACACGTTGCCGCGGGCAACCGCAAGTGTGGCAACAGTGTCACAGCGCAAACCAAAGACTGCTGCTGCTGCTACTGCCATCTCCACACTATTTTGCCTTGCCGCTCTCTGGTATCCTCCTGATACTGTTGCTGTCTCCACCTCCAGACTCGGTCATTGTGCCACTCTGTAACCTCCTCCTGATGCTGCTGCTGCCGTCACCTCCACACTGTCATTGGGCCACTGCTGTCAACTCCAGACTGTGTCATTGTGCCACTCGGTGGCCTCCTCAAATTGCTGCTGCTGTCGCCACCTCCACACTCTGTTATTGGGCCACTATGTGGTCTCCCCATGCTGCTGCCAACTACAGACTCTGTCATTGTGCCACTTGGTGGCCTCCTTATACTGCTGACACCTCCACACTTTGTCATGGTGCCACTCTGTGGCCTCCTCATGCTGCTGCCACCTCCACAATCTCTTGTTGTTGTGCTACTCTGTGGCCTCCTCATCCTGCTGCCACCTCCACAATATTTAGTCGTCGTGACACTCTATGGCCTCCTGATGCTGCCACCACCTCTAGACTCTGTCATTGGGCCACTCTATGGTCTCCTCATGCTGCTTCCTCAGCACTATGTCATAGATCCACTCTGTGGACTTCTCATGCTGTTCCCACCCTCCCCACTTCATGACTGGGACACTATTTTGCCTTTCGGCATGGCTAACATCATGATTTATTTGACCTTTTTTCTTATCTGTCAGAAGGAAGGAAAAATGAGACACACAATGGATCCTGCCTGTTTAGTAGCTGTAAGGCCTGTATGATCCCATCAGAATTGGCTTATGATTTGTTTGATATAAACAGGAGTGGGTATAAAACACAGAAGACATGCAAATATTACATTCACATGTCATCTCTGTTTTAGATCCACTCCTTTTTTGGGGGGCATTAGCAATACTGATGGATTATTGTTTTTGTGGGTTATAGTTCTGACGGATCAGAGAAAGAGCAAATTATTCAGTGACGTCCACACAAACTTACTGCTGACACCCTCTCCACTCTGTCGGGGGGCTCTACTTGTATACATGTTTAATAGAACAGGTTCTATAGACATCTATGTGGAATCAGCTGGCGACAGTGTAAAAGGAGTGCGCTTCTTCTTGGCGCTAACATCAACCTGTAAGGCTAAGTTCATACTTGAGTTATTTGATCAGTTTTGGCCCCGTGACTGCCCTAATAAATGAAGTGTGCAGTGATTCTAAGAGGGATGCCTGTCATCTGCATGTCATACAGACTCACAATACAATTTCTCTATTAAAGCAGACTCCCTATGCATGTTACTGCAAGACACAGTGTTACACTAAAAAGTCTCTCAGCAGCCAGGAAATAGCAGTTTTTTAACGTAATTCACCTTGAATATACTCGGATCGAACCAAATTTTTCTAACCGGTGAATCAAATTTTTGAAAAATTTGCTTATCTCTAGTTATAATGGAAAATGATAGCATTCTTAAGACAGAATGCTAAATAAAATGGCCATTGAGAGGTAAAAAATAATAGAAGAAACTCGCCTCATCCACTTGATCGCGCAGTCGGTATCCTTTTTTCTTCTTTCTGCAGGACCTGCAAAAGGACCTGCGATGACATCACCACACTCATTATGTAGTGAGCGCAGTGACATCACCACAGGTCCTCTTATCTTCATTCAGCAGGACCTATGATGATGTCCCCGTGCTCACCACGTGATTAGCGTGATGATGTCATCGCAGGTCTTTTTGCAGGTCCTGCAGAAAGAAGAAATAAGAGGATACCAGCTGGGTGATCAAGTGGATGAGGTGAGTTTTTATTTTTTTTATTTTTTTTAACCCCTCAATGGCCATTTTATTTAGCATTCTGTCCTAAGAATGCTATTATTTTCCGTTATAACCCTGTTATAATGGAAAATAATAAAATCACCTTTCACAAGTTCGGGTTCGCTCAACCCTACTTAATGGCAGTACTGTTTAGAATGCAGAATTCCCATACTGCAACATTTTAATACCTCATGCATAATGTACCACTAAAAATTAAGCAGTGTGATAGAATCAGGATTTATATACCAATTCTTACATAAAAATGTTAAATGCAGGCTATAAAGTAGCCACACTAATAAACCTTCCTTTCAAATAAACAGTCTCAGAAAGATATGTATGTTTCATGCCTGAGCTTTAATGAGTTCAATTTAAGGAATAGGTATTAGGTGGTTAATATCCTACATTTTTCAAACAATTGGTCTGAAAACAGACTCTATTTCTATGCAGGCTAAAAGTCAAAGTGAGAAATAAAAAAGAATTAAAGTGTGAATAGTCAAATGAAGGAAATTAAACTACAAGAGGAGATTGTTTGCACAGTGTAATTCATTAGCGCAACAAACTACGACAACCATTTCGTCTGCATAATAAAGGTGACAAAGGAAATAAAATTAAAAACAGATTTTTTTTCCTCTTTCAAATATCACACAGGCTGAATCATTACCTTGGAAATAGCATTCACTACAGCAAATGACTACCCTATACAGTAGGAACCTCATTAGGAATGCACATGACTTATAAAAGAGACCACAATTGTAGAAGGTTGATTCCAGTAACCAGATGAATACTGATACACTGAACAATATTTCAGTTCTAGAATAGAGATTCATCTTTTCCATAAGAGCACATGGCAGCTGTGCTAAAAAATCTGAGATCCTTTTTTGCAGACGGAAAACAGTACAGCATGCAGCATGCACAGGATTCATTATTAATTTATTTATTTTTAAAGCACCATTAATTCTAGGGAGATGTACAGGGTGGGCCATTTATATGGATATACCTTAATAAAATGGGAATGGTTGGTGATATTAACTTCCTGTTTGTGGCACATTAGTATATGTGAGGGGGGAAACTTTTCAAGATGGGTGGTGACAATGGCGGCCATTTTGAAGTCGGACATTTTGAATCCAACTTTTGTTTTTTCAATAGGAAGAGGTTCATGTGACACATCAAACTTATTGGGAATTTCACAAGAAAAACAATGGTGTGCTTGGTTTTAACATAACTTTATATTTTCATGAGTTATTTACAAGTTTCTGACCACTTATAAAATGTGTTCAATGTGCTGCCCATTGTGTTGGATTGTCAATGCAACCCTCTTCTCCCACTCTTCACACACTGATAGCAACACCACAGGAAAAATGCTAGCACAGGCTTCCAGTATCCGTAGTTTCAGGTGCTGCACATTTCGTATCTTCACAGCATAGACGATTGCCTTCAGATGATCCCAAAGATAAAAGTCTAAGGGGGTCAGATCGGGAGACCTTGGGGGCCATTCAACTGGCCCACGACGACCAATCCACTTTCCAGGAAACTGTTCATCTAGCTGGCACGTTCCCTGAGTTTTTCCAGCAAGATGGTGCACCACCACATTATGGGTGTCAGGAAAAACAATGGTGTGGTTTTAACATAACTTAATTCTTTCATGAGTTATTTACTAGTTTCTGACCACTTATAAAATGTGTTCAATGTGCTGCCCATTGTGTTGGATTGTCAATGCAACCCTCTTCTCCCACTCTTCACACACTGATAGCAACACCGCAGGAGAAATGCTAGCACAGGCTTCCAGTATCCGTAGTTTCAGGTGCTGCACATCTCGTATCTTCACAGCATAGACAATTGCCTTCAGATGACCCCAAAGATAAAAGTCTAAGGGGGTCAGATCGGGAGACCTTGGGGGCCATTCAACTGGCCCACGATGACCAATCCACTTTCCAGGAAACTGTTCATCTAGGAATGCTTGGACCTGACACCCATAATGTGGTGGTGCACCATCTTGCTGGAAAAACTCAGGGAACGTGCCAGCTAGATGAACAGTTTCCTGGAAAGTGGATTGGTCGTCGTGGGCCAGTTGAATGGCCCCCAAGGTCTCCCGATCTGACCCCCTTAGACTTTTATCTTTGGGATCATCTGAAGGCAATTGTCTATGCTGTGAAGATACGAAATGTGCAGCACCTGAAACTACGGATACTGGAAGCCTGTGCTAGCATTTTTCCTGTGGTGTTGCTATCAGTGTGTGAAGAGTGGGAGAAGAGGGTTGCATTGACAATCCAACACAATGGGCAGCACATTGAACACATTTTATAAGTGGTCAGAAACTTGTAAATAACTCATGAAAATATAAAGTTACGTTAAAACCAAGCACACCATTGTTTTTCTTGTGAAATTCCCAATAAGTTTGATGTGTCACATGACCCTCTTCCTATTGAAAAAACTAAAGTTGGATTCAAAATGGTCGACTTCAAAATGGCCGCCATGGTCACCACCCATCTTGAAAAGTTTCCCCCCTCACATATACTAATGTGCCACAAATAGGAAGTTAGTATCACCAACCATTCCCATTTTATTAAGGTGTATCCATATAAATGGCCCACCCTGTATATATAAAAAGGGGTTTACATTAGAGAAGTGTGAATAGATTCTACCAAGTCAGTTTGTCACATTGGCAAGAGTTTCCTGCATTTGAAGTAGCACCCATCTACCTGTTGATTGACACGGCTGGACACCTAGCCCAGACCCTCTAGCAGTCTCTGTTCCATAGTTTACATACATAATACAAAGACAATAAACATGAACTGATTGACAAGTTGGGTCAAAGGGAGAGACGACATTGCTCATGAGGGCTTACAATCTACAAGAGAAGGAAGAAGGGTAGCTGCCATTTGCTAATGTATTCTTACATTCAGCACGAATAACAGAATAGACACAATGCATTGTACTGAGAATTGTTATATTATGAAAATTTAAAGCATTGTTTTAATCATGTTTTCAGGACAATACAAAAGAAAAAGGATGCTATAGACATGATTGCATTTATATGTATAAAAATATTTGTGGTCAGTACAAAGAACTGGCACATGCTTTATTTGGTTTAAGGATTTTACAAAAGACCAGAGCACATTCATTATGTGCAGATGAAAGGTGTTTTGGACATAAATACAGGAAAGGGTTCTTTATAGTTACAGTAGTCAGCTATGGCATGCCCTACCCCAAGAGGTTGTGAAAATGGTTAGATGCTTATCAAATAGCAAATCAAAATTGATAGATATAATTTATCTAAAAATAAATGTATAAATTATCTGAGAAAGGTTGACTTGTTGGACCTGTGATTGTTCAACCCATGTAACTATGTAATCATATACAGTATTCTCAGATATACGGGACATATATTACATGTGAAACCAGTAAATGTAATTATCATGTTAAATTACCACTCAAATAGTCAATTAGATAAAAGTAGTGGAATGGGGGAGCAAGGTATGGGAGTTAGCCGAGGCAACTCCTTCCAATTCCTTACCAAGCATCACCTCGCAGGTTTTTTTAACAATATATTGTGACTTGTTACTTTGTAGATATAGAAGTAGACTCTATTGCCAATGGGGGAAATATGGGTAGCTTTCTAAAAACAGAAATGTTTGAAGAGCCAACACTCACTTAAAAGGGTTTTCTGAGAATTTCATACAAATGACCTATCCTCTGGATATTCTCTTTACCACCTGCCCCTCATAGAATACAGAGAAACAAAAAGTAGTGTAACGGATCTCTTAGCACCCCGACCGGGTACCTCCATTGATAAATGCTCCCAGTGCCTCCCGAGGACTCCAAGCACTCCACTAGACACCGATACCACCACAGGAACCAGGAAAAGGAACAGCTCTTACAAGAGCTAGGAGTAATAGCCAGGGGAGTATACACGTTTAGCAATCCCCACACACATGAGACGAGGCTCTATGTTGAGTGTAAAAACAGGAACACTTTATTGAGGGCTACCCGCCCGTATTTATGCAGGTCCCCATCTGGTGTACACGCCCCTAGGGGACCAGAAGGAAGACTGTGACACAGGACAGATACGTAGCACTCAGGATACACAGACACAACACATCCCCACAATGCATCATGGTTTCCTCCTCTCTGCCCTGGAGACACCCGAGGAGCAATTCAATTATCTCTCAGGACAAAGGGAAATCACCAATACACATGTGGGAACAACAGGACAGGAATCACCACCCAAACACACAATGTCACACCCTCACAGCAAACACAGACATTTAACATATTCCCAGATAGCTCAAGTCTGAGTGCATATCATTAGGTGAATAGCACTCAGACAACATGAATACAATAAAATTAGCTATCTGGGTACACTCACATAACATATAATACAATTCCACAGACAGATGGTTCTGTCACACACCTCAAAACCCCACATATTCCCATATGGCTTGGATCTGAGCGCTCAGATGCCACAAACACAGTCAAATCGCCATGGGGTTTAAGTTTTGCATCGGCTGATGAGAGGGCCCATAATCCTGGGGCAAGAGGCTGGCAACCAGGCCCCTCCAGAACCCAGTGGCGAGGTTATTTTCGCCACACATCTCCCCCTCCCAGGGAAGACTAACCAGATACCCGACCTCACGCCGATCGGTACCTGAGTTAGTCTGGCAGCCCACCCACAACCAAATACGGGACCTGTTGAATTTGGTAGCCTGTCTCTGTCCAGTGAGTCCACCAAGGTTATATTGGTAGCTGGTACTCCCGGTCTCTGTGTTGCTCCCTGGCTTGGAGTGGAGGTTGCTTTGTGGGCAGGGATCAGCGGTACTCTGCTCTGGTGCCAGTGCTACCACAGAAGAAGCCTGGTTGGAGCCTGGTTGTTGGAGGGGGAGACCGACTGTCTCCACTTTGGATACCCAGCTCTGCTGCTAGAGGGGGAGGCCGACTGTCCCTACCCCTTGTGCTGTAAGTGCAGAGACCACGGTCCCATCTGCACTTTTGTGGGGCTTACTGTCTCCCCCTGGTGCGTTAAGCTGCCGCTGGGGAGAGGGGGTAATGAGCTCCTCTCCCATACATACTTCCAGCCGCTGGGGAGGGTGACCGACCGTCTCCGCTCCCAATACAGTGTCCTGCTGCTGGGGAAAGGAGACTGGGCTCTCTATTCCCTGCTGGACACTCTGCCGCTGGGGGACAGGACCAACTGTCTCTGCCCCCTGTAACTCCGCCTGCCGCTGGGGAATGGAGACTGGGCTCCCAATTCCCAATAAATCACACGGCCGCTGGGGAATGGAGAATGGGCTCCCAATTCCCTGCAATTCACACTGCCAATAGGGAGAGGGGGTAACAAGCTCCTCTCCCATACATACTTCCAGCCTCTGGGGAGGGAGACTGACTTTTTCCGCTCCCAATACAGTGTCCTGTTGCTGGGGAAAGGAGACTGGGCTCTCTGTTCCCTGTAGGACACTCTGCCGCTGGGGGACAGGACTGACTGTCTCTGCCCCCTGTAACTCTGCCTGCCGCTGGGGAATGGAGACTGGGCTCTCAATTCCCTGCAAGACTGGTGGAGAGACCTCAGTCCCATCTCCACCCACACCCTGGTTTTTTTCCCAGAAAAACTCCACAATGTCTTCCCAGCTGAAGAGGTCTGTCTCTGGGTCTGTCATCTTGCTGTGCTGCTGAGCCTTCCCAATGGAGTGGAAGAGATCTCGGTAGTCCTGCTCCAGTTCCCACTCCAGGGTTGCTAGGTGAGCCAGGCCTTTCTCTACCTCATGGGGGTCATCCCAATCCTGCCTAGCATCCCTCTCCTAGAAAATTTCCTGAAGTCTGGACTGTGCAGGGCTCCCGAAGTCAGGCTCTGCAAAGGACTCCCATAACAAGCCAGGACCATCAAACTCCTCTTCCTCTGGCTTGTCATGCTCATCTGTCCAGGGTATATACTGTGCCATATACCACCAGAGCGCCTGGTAGGCATTCTACAGCCATAGCTCCTGCCATACCCGATGCTCTAGTTCCTTCACCCATTCCTCCAGGGGCTGCTCTCCCAGGAAGGGCATCCGTAGGGCCACTTGCTTCTGCAATCACTGCTCTTCACTGGGGAGACTCTCGCCCCGCTGGTATTGTACATTATCCAGGGCCTGGTACCAGATGCCTTTCCTTAATGCATCCCGGCCATCCAGGTCTTCCTCATCGTATGCCACTGCTGGTTCCATCCTGCTGCTGTCAGGGACGCTGTACTGGGACATGCATTGCCCTCAAATTGTTTTTCCAGGGAATGATGTTTCTTTGTAGCTGTCCTTCTGGGCTGTGAGAACGATCCCGCCGCTTGACACCAATGTAACGGATCTCCTAGCACCCCGACCGGGTACCTCCGTTGATAAATGCTCCCAGTGCCTCCCGAGGACTCCAAGCACTCCGCTCGACACCGATACCACCACAGGAACCAGAAAAAGGAACAGCTCTTACAAGAGCTAGGAGTAATAGCCAGGGGAGTATACACGTATAGCAATCCCCACACACATGAGACGAGGCTCTATGTTGAGTGTAAAAACAGGAACACTTTATTGAGGGCTACCCGCCCGTATTTATGCAGGTCCCCATCTGGTGTACACGCCCCTAGGGGACCAGAAGGAAGACTGTGACACAGGACAGATACGTAGCACTCAGGATACACAGACACAACACAGGGTGGTTATTAACGGTACACACTCAGATTGGGTCACTGTCACTAGTGGGGTACCTCAGGGGTCAGTCTTGGGCCCTATTCTCTTCAATATATTTATTAATGATCTTGTAGAAGGCTTGCATAGTAAAGTATCAATTTTCGCAGATGACACTAAACTGTGTAAAGTAATTTACACTGATGAGGACAGTATACTACTACAGAGGGATCTGGATAGATTGGAGGCTTGGGCAGATAAGTGGCAGATGAGGTTTAACACTGATAAATGTAAAGTTATGCACATGGGAAGGAAAAATGCAAGTCACCCGTACATACTAAATGTTAAAACACTCGGTAACACTGACATGGAAAAGGATCTAGGAATTTTAATAAACAGCAAACTAAGCAGCAAAAACCAGTGTCAGGCAGCTGCTGCCAAGGCCAACAAGATAATGGGTTGCATCAGAAGGGGCATAGATTCCCGTGATAGGAACATAGTCCTACCACTTTACAAATCGCTAGTCAGACCACACATGGAGTACTGTGTACAGTTCTGGGCTCCTGTAAACAAGGCAGACATAGCAGAGCTGGAGAGGGTTCAGAGGAGGGCAACTAAAGTAATAACTGGAATGGGGCAACTACAGTACCCTGAAAGATTATCAAAATTAGGGTTATTCACTTTAGAAAAAAGACGACTGAGGGGAGATCTAATTAATATGTATAAATATATCAGGGGTCAGTACAGAGATCTATCCCATCAGCTATTTATCCCCAGGACTGTGACTGTGACGAGGGGACATCCTCTGCGTCTGGAGGAAAGAAGGTTTGTACACAAACATAGAAGAGGATTCTTTACGGTAAGAGCAGTGAGACTATGGAACTCTCTGCCTGAGGAGGTGGTGATGGTGAGTACAATAAAGGAATTCAAGAGGGGCCTGGACGTATTTCTGGAGCTTAATAATATTACAGGCTATAGCTACTAGAGAGGGGTCGTTGATCCAGGGAGTTATTCTGATTGCCTGATTGGAGTCGGGAAGGAATTTTTTATTCCCCTAAAGTGGAGAAAATTGGCTTCTACCTCACAGGGTTTTTGGCCTTCCTCTGGATCAACTTGCAGGATAACAGGCCGAACTGGATGGACAAATGTCTTTTTTCGGCCTTATGTACTATGTTACTATGTTACATCTCCACAATGCATCATGGTTTCCTCCTCTCTGCCCTGGAGACACCCGAGGAGCAATTCAATTATCTCTCAGGACAAAGGGAAATCACCAATACACATGTAAGAACAATAGGACAGGAATCACCACCCAAACACACAATGTCACACCCTCACAGCAAACACAGACATTTAACATATTCCCAGATAGCTCAAGTCTGAGTGCATATCATTATGTGAATAGCACTCAAACAACATGAATACAATAAAATTAGCTATCTGGGTACACTCACATAACATATAATACAATTCCACAGACAGATGGTTCTGTCACGCACCTCAAAACCCCACATATCCCCATATGGCTTGGATCTGAGCGCTCAGATGCCACAAACACAGTCAAATCACCATGGGGTTTAAATTTTGCATGGGCTGATGAGAGGGCCCATAATCCTGGGGCAAGAGGCTGGCAACCAGGCCGCTCCAAAACCCTGTGGCAAGGTTATTTTCGCCACAAGTAGTATATATAAAACTATCTGTTCTGCTGTTGGGGCTTGTTAGCCATGTTTTGCTGCAAAGTACAGAAGTGGACGTGATGGTGGATATTGCTGTAAAATCCAGTGGTATACATAGAAGGTTGTGCTATAGGAAAGATAACAATGGCCCCCTTGATAGTGTTCATTTTTAAAATTCAAAACAGAAAGACCTGGTGCCTGTGACTACATCTGTGCTCTTTTAATGACCTTTCAGCCAATTCCCCATCCTATTTGCTTGCTAGTATTACAATTGTAGTTGATATGATGAGTAGTGTTGAGTGAGCATGCTCTGTCGAATAGCAATTCGGCTCGAGCATCGCTATGCTCAGCACATGGTGGTACTCGGCCGAGTACATCATGTGCTCGAGCGCAATACTTGAGTCTCCTCCCCGCACGTTTTGTGGCTGCTAAGTAGCCAATAAATGTGCAGGTAAGTACTGCTCTCACTGTAATGCCAGTAGCCATGTTGGCTACTGGCATTACAGTGATTGGCTGGCCGGAACGCGTCATCAGGTGTTATATAGCACCCGATGACGCCTGTTCGTCTCATTCTAAGTCAGGGAGAGCTTTGCATAGGAAGGGACAGAGAGTATATGCAGTGTAATTGAATAGAATTTTTCTACAAAAACATTTCATAGACCCAAAAGTCCTTGTAAGAACTATTATGTGTGACAGCAGCAATATATGTTTGTAGCCCAACCTGCGCTTAATTACTCAGTGTTAGGGAGAGCTGTGTATAGGAAGAGACAGACAGTGTAGCGAGTGTAATAGGAAGACCCAAAAGTCCTTTTAAGGACTATTGTGTGTGACAGCAGCAATATATATTTTTAGCGCATCCTTCGCAAAATACAGTGTAATAGGCCGCTGCGGACAGTTAAATTATTTGTGCCACATCTCCTGTGTAAATTGTGCACATCCCTAAAATATCAGTGACATCCAGTGCACTTTTTCTGTAGATGGTGTCCGCTGCAGACAGATAAATTATTCGCGCCACATCTCCTGTTTAACCACCTCAGCCCCCAGTGCTTAAACACCCTGAAAGACCAGGCCACTTTTTACACTTCTGACCTACACTACTTTCACCATTTATTGCTCGGTCATGCAACTTACCACCCAAATGAATTTTACCTCCTTTTCTTCTCACTAATAGAGCTTTCATTTGGTGGTATTTCATTGCTGCTGACATTTTTACTTTTTTTGTTATTAATCGAAATTTAACGATTTTTTTGCAAAAAAATGACATTTTTCACTTTCAGTTGTAAAATTTTGCAAAAAAAATGACATCCATATATAAATTTTGCTCTAAATTTATTGTTCTACATGTCTTTGATAAAAAAAAAATGTTTGGGTAAAAAAAAAATGGTTTGGGTAAAAGTTATAGCGTTTACAAACTATGGTACAAAAATGTGAATTTCCGCTTTTTGAAGCAGCTCTGACTTTCTGAGCACCTGTCATGTTTCCTGAGGTTCTACAATGCCCAGACAGTACAAACACCCCACAAATGACCCCATTTCGGAAAGTACACACCCTAAGGTATTCGCTGATGGGCATAGTGAGTTCATAGAACTTTTTATTTTTTGTCACAAGTTAGCGGAAAATGATGATTTTTTTTTTTTTTTTTTTTTTTCTTACAAAGTCTCATATTCCACTAACTTGTGACAAAAAATAAAAACTTCCATGAACTCACTATGCCCATCACGAAATACCTTGGGGTCTCTTCTTTCCAAAATGGGGTCACTTGTGGGGTAGTTATACTGCCCTGGCATTCTAGGGGCCCAAATGTGTGGTAAGGAGTTTGAAATCAAATTCTGTAAAAACTGACCAGTGAAATCCGAAAGGTGCTCTTTGGAATGTGGGCCCCTTTGCCCACCTAGGCTGCAAAAAAGTGTCACACATCTGGTATCTCCGTATTCAGTAGAAGTTGGGGAATGTGTTTTGGGGTGTCATTTTACATATACCCATGCTGGGTGAGATAAATATCTTGGTCAAATGCCAACTTTGTATAAAAAAATGGGAAAAGTTGTCTTTTGCCAAGATATTTATCTCACCCAGCATGGGTATATGTAAAATGACACCCCAAAACACATTCCCCAACTTCTCCTGAATACGGAGATACCAGATGTGTGACACTTTTTTGCAGCCTAGGTGGGCAAAGGGGCCCATATTCCAAAGAGCACCTTTCGGATTTCACTCGTCATTTTTTACAGAATTTGATTTCAAACTCCTTACCACACATTTGGGCCCCTAGAATGCCAGGGCAGTATAACTACCCCACAAGTGACCCCATTTTGGAAAGAAGAGACCCCAAGGTATTCGCTGATGGGCATAGTGAGTTCATAGAAGTTTTTATTTTTTGTCACAAGTTAGTGGAATATGAGACTTTGTATGAAAAAAAAAAAAAAAAAAAAAAATCATCATTTTCCACTAACTTGTGACAAAAAATAAAAAATTCTAGGAACTCGCCATGCCCCTCACGGAATACCTTGGGGTGTCTTCTTTCCAAAATGGGGTCACTTGTGGGGTAGTTATACTGCCCTGGCATTTTCCAGGGGCCCTAATGTGTGGTAAGTAGGTAAATGACCAGTGAAATCCGAAAGGTGCTCTTTGGAATATGGGCCCCTTTGCCCACCTAGGCTGCAAAAAAGTGTCACACATCTGGTATCTCCGTACTCGGGAGAAGTTGGGGAATGTGTTTTGGGGTGTCTTTTTACATATACCCATGCTGGGTGAGAGAAATATCTTGGCAAAAGACAACTTTTCCCATTTTTTTATACAAAGTTGGCATTTGACCAAGATATTTCTCTCACCCAGCATGGGTATATGTAAAATGACACCCCAAAACACATTCCCCACCTTCTCCTGAGTACGGAGATACCAGATGTGTGACACTTTTTTGCAGCCTAGGTGGGCAAAGGGGCCCATATTCCAAAGAGCACCTTTCGGATTTCACTCGTCATTTTTTACAGAATTTGATTTCAAACTCCTTACCACACATTTGGGCCCCTAGAATGCCAGGGCAGTATAACTACCCCACAAGTGACCCCATTTTGGAAAGAATAGACCCCAAGGTATTCGCTGATGGGCATAGTGAGTTCATGGAAGTTTTTATTTTTTGTCACAAGTTAGTGGAATATGAGACTTTGTATGAAAAAAAAAAAAAAAAAAAAAATCATCATTTTCCACTAACTTGTGACAAAAAATAAAAAATTCTAGGAACTCGCCATGCCCCTCACGGAATACCTTGGGGTGTCTTCTTTCCAAAATGGGGTCACTTGTGGGGTAGTTATACTGCCCTGGCATTTTCCAGGGGCCCTAATGTGTGGTAAGTAGGTAAATGACCAGTGAAATCAGAAAGGTGCTCTTTGGAATATGGGCCCCTTTGCCCACCTAGGCTGCAAAAAAGTGTCACACATCTGGTATCTCCGTACTCGGGAGAAGTTGGGGAATGTGTTTTGGGGTGTCTTTTTACATATACCCATGCTGGGTGAGAGAAATATCTTGGCAAAAGACAACTTTTCCCATTTTTTTATACAAAGTTGGCATTTGACCAAGATATTTATCTCACCCAGCATGGGTATATGTAAAATGACACCCCAAAACACATTCCCCAACTTCTCCTGAGTACGGCGATACCAGATGTGTGACACTTTTTTGCAGCCTAGATGCGCAAAGGGGCCCAAATTCCTTTTAGGAGGGCCTTTTTAGACATTTGGATACCAGACTTCTTCTCACGCTTTGGGGCCCCTAGAATGCCAGGGCAGTATAAATACCCCACATGTGACCCCATTTTGGAAAGAAGACACCCCAAGGTATTCAATGAGGGGCATGGCGAGTTCATAGAAATTTTTTTTTTTTGGCACAAGTTAGCGGAAATTGATATTTTTTATTTTTTTCTCACAAAGTCTCCCGTTCCGCTAACTTGGGACAAAAATTTCAATCTTTCATGGACTCAATATGCCCCTCACTGAATACCTGGGGGTGTCTTCTTTCCGAAATGGGGTCACATGTGGGGTATTTATACTGCCCTGGCATTCTAGGGGCCCTAAAGCGTGAGAAGAAGTCTGGAATATAAATGTCTAAAAAATTTTACGCATTTGGATTCCGTGAGGGGTATGGTGAGTTCATGTCAAATTTTATTTTTTGTCACAAGTTAGTGGAATATGAGACTTTGTAAGAAAAAAAAATAATAATTCCGCTAACTTGGGCCAAAAAAATGTCTGAATGGAGCCTTACAGGGGGGTGATCAATGACAGGGGGGTGATCAATGACAGGGGGGGTGATCAATGACAGGGGGGGTGATCAATGACAGGGGGGGTGATCAATGACAGGGGTGGTGATCAATGACAGGGGGGTGATCAGGGAGTCTATATGGGGTGATAACCACAGTCATTGATCACGCCCGTGTAAGGCTTCATTCAGACGTCCGGATGCGTTTTGCGGATCCGATCCATCTATCAGTGGATCCGTAAAAATCATGCGGACGTCTGAATGGAGCTTTACAGGGGGGTGATCAATGACAGGGGGGTAATCAATGACAGGGGGGTGATCAGGGAGTCTATATGGGGTGATCACCACAGTCATTGATCATGCCCCTGTAAGGCTTCATTCAGACGTCCGGATGCGTTTTGCGGATCCGATCCATCTATCAGTGGATCCGTAAAAATCATGCGGACATCTGAATGGAGCTTTACAGGGGGGTGATCAATGACAGGGGGGTAATCAATGACAGGGGGGTGATCAGGGAGTCTATATGGGGTGATCACCACAGTCATTGATCATGCCCCTGTAAGGCTTCATTCAGACGTCCGGATGCGTTTTGCGGATCCGATCCATCTATCAGTGGATCCGTAAAAATCATGCGGACGTCTGAATGGAGCTTTACAGGGGGGTAATCAATGACAGGGGGGTGATCAATGACAGGGGGGTGATCAGGGAGTCTATATGGGGTGATAACCACAGTCATTGATCATGCCCCTGTAAGGCTTCATTCAGACGTCCGGATGCGTTTTGCGGATCCGATCCATCTATCAGTGGATCCGTAAAAATCATGCGGACATCTGAATGGAGCTTTACAGGGGGGTGATCAGGGAGTCTATATGGGGTGATCACCACAGTCATTGATCATGCCCCTGTAAGGCTTCATTCAGACGTCCGGATGCGTTTTGCGGATCCGATCCATCTATCAGTGGATCCGTAAAAATCATGCGGACGTCTGAATGGAGCTTTACAGGGGGGTAATCAATGACAGGGGGGTGATCAATGACAGGGGGGTGATCAGGGAGTCTATATGGGGTGATAACCACAGTCATTGATCATGCCCCTGTAAGGCTTCATTCAGACGTCCGGATGCGTTTTGCGGATCCGATCCATCTATCAGTGGATCCGTAAAAATCATGCGGACATCTGAATGGAGCTTTACAGGGGGTTGATCAATGACAGGGGGGTAATCAATGACAGGGGGGTGATCAGGGAGTCTATATGGGGTGATCAGGGGCTAATAAGGGGTTAATAAGTGACGGGGGGGGGGTGTAGTGTAGTGTAGTGGTGCTTGGTGGGACTTTACTGAGCTACCTGTGTCCTCTGGTGGTCGATCCAAACAAATGGGACCACCAGAGGACCAGGTAGCAGGTATATTAGACGCTGTTATCAAAACAGCGTCTAATATACCTGTTAGGGGTTAAAAAAAACACATCTCCAGCCTGCCAGCGAACGATCGCCGCTGGCAGGCTGGAGATCAACTCTCTTACCTTCCGTTCCTGTGAGCGCGCGCGCCTGTGTGCGCGCGTTCACAGGAAATCTCGCGTCTCGCGAGAGGACGCGTATATGCGTCCAGGAGGAATGAATCAACCACCTCCAGGACGCGTCTGTGCGTACAGCGGTCCGGAGGTGGTTAAAGTGTGCGCATCCCTAAAATATCAGTAACATCCAGTAAACTTTTTCCATAGACACTGCGATCTGTGACATTACCTGTGGTACCTGTCCTGTATAACGTTTCCTCATCACAAATACCTTTGTATATTTTTTTGCACATACACTTCCAAATCCTACGTTACTGTACGTGTTACATAGGATTTTTTCAAGAATAAATCACATTTAAAATGAAGAGGGAGAGCAGTAAGGGACCGGGAAGTGGCTGTGATGTTGATGGTGCACGCAGATGAACGCGGAGAAACTGTCTGCTGCCAGAGTACAAGAAAAACAATAATCCAAGATACCTAGCTTCATGACTCAGTTTGCAGGGCGGCACACGACACCACTCTTGAAATCAGAGCAGTGCAACCGGGTGGTTGGTTGGATTTCAGCAGATAATGCTTCCAATCGGTTAAGCACCACCCTGTCTTGCACCAAGTCCAGTCTCAGTAGCCAAGAGTCTGGTCAACACAATCCTCACCCTGATCCTCCTTCCACCCACCATGGAGAGTCTTGCCAAACAAGTGATCCCACACTCGGATATTCCAAGGAGCCCTTTTTTTAGCGCCAAACCTTTATTTGGGCCTCTCTGCAAGCCCGCTTGAAGAGGGACATGAGCTCTTGTGCCCTGATTCCCAAACTCTTGAGCATCCACAGTCACAAGAAGATGACGGTGGGGAACGGCAATTAGTGTTTCACGAGGTGGGTGATAATAAGGAGACACAGTTGCCAATAAGTCAGCGGCAATTAGTGGCTCAAGAGGTTGATGATGAGGATGAGACACAGTTGTCAATAATTGAGGTTGTTAGGTCAACAAGTCAGGAGGATGATCAGAGTGAGGAAGTGGAAGAGGAAGTGATGGACGATGAGGTCAGTGACCCAACCTGGGAAGGTGGAAAGCCAAGCGAGGACAGCAGTACAGAGGGGGGATCTGCAGCACCGCAACAGGCTGGAAGAGGCAGTGGGGTTGCAAAAGGGAGAAGGCGGGCCACAGCACACAGACCCGAAACTGTTCCACAGAGCAACCCCTTGTGGAAATCTCCCTTGCCAAAGGGTAGATGTTCCGCAGTATGGCGCTTTTTTAAGGAAAGTGTGGACGACAAAATAATTGTAGTTTGCAACCTGAGCCATACGAAAATGAGCTGCGGCATGAACACTAGCAAGCTCACCACCACCAGCATGATCCACCACATGGCATCCAAGCACCATAATAAGTGGGATAAATGCCTGGGTCCACAATCTGTATCTGTGGGTCACACCACTGCCTCCTCTTCCCCTGTGTTACGTGCTTGCCAATCTCCTGTTGAAGGCGCAGGCCCGGATGCATCCAGCCTGCACCTGGACCTTCGCAAGCACCATCAGCGACCACATCCACTTCTGTGCCCCAGTTCAGTGTACAAATGTCCTTACCCCAGGCATTTGAATGCAAGCTCAAATACCCAGCCACCCACCCACAGGCCATGACACTAAATGTGCAACTTTCCAAATTACTGGCCCTGGAAATGCTGTAATTTAGGCTTGCGGACACTGAGGCCTTCCGCAGCCTGATGTCGGCAGCCGTCCCTTGTTACGCAGTCCCAAGCCGCCACTATTTTTCAAGGTGTGCTGTGCCCGCCTTACCCCAACATGTGTCCTGTAAAATCACACGTGCCCAACCAACGCAATTACTCTGAAGGTCCACTTAACCACGGACACATGGACAAGTGTATTTGGCCAGGGATGCTACATTTCGATGACGGCACACTGGGTGAACGTTGTGGAGGCTAAGATGGAACAGGTGCTACCGACCGCAAGGATTGAGGGACTTACGTCGATCAGGGTTTCCGCCAGCACCTACGTTAGTGGCTCCAACCCTGACTTCTCCTCCTTCACCTCCTCCTCTACTTTCTCCTTCGAATTATCCACGTGCAGCACCAGTCAGTCATCAGTTGGTAGCTGGAAGCAGTGTAGCACTGCAGTTGGGAAGCGGCAACAGGCCATACTGAAGCTGATATGCTTAGTGGACAAACAGCACACAGGGGATAAGAGACCAGACTGAGCTGTGGCTCTCTCCACTCAACCTAGAACCAGGCATGGTTGTGTCTGATATTGACCGTAACTTGGTGGAGGCTTTGGAGCTCGGTAAGCTCAGACACATCCCATGCCTAGCCCATGTGCTCAACCTTGTAGTTCAGCAGTTTCTCAAAACCTACCCCAATTTGCCCGAACTACTGGTGATGGTGTGCCGTGTGTGTGCAAATTTCCGCAAGTCACCGACAGCTTCAACCGGTCTGTCAACGCTGCAGCAGTGCTTGAAATTGCCAGCTCACTGGCTGTTGTGCGACATGAGTACGTGCTGGAACTCAACGTTTCACATGTTGGCCAGGCTTTGTGAGCAGCAGAGGGCAGTAGTGGAATACCAGCTGCAACATGGTCGTCACCTTTCCAGTCAGCTTCTGTATTTTGCAAGCGAGAAGTGGGCATGGATGTCTGACCTCTGTGAGGTTTTAAGAAACTTTGAGTAATCACAGATGGTGAGCGGCGATAACAATAATATGAGCGTAACCATCCCACTTCTGTGTCTACTCACTGCTCACAATTAAGGACAACTCTTTGCATGTGGAAGAGAGGGAAATGGGGGAAGACATTACATAGGGTGATAGCCAGACCACCCTCAGTTTGTCTTTTCAACGCAAATTGGTCGATGAAGAGGAGGAAGCGGAGGAGGAGCAGGAGACGGTTGCCTCCGCTACAGAGGGTAGTAGCCATGGAAGTTTAATTCCATCGGTTTAGTGTGGGTGGGCAGAATCAGTTTTTTGGGGGGCAACTGGTATATCACACAGCAGAAATGATTTGTTCCAATAGCGTTTGTCACTCTGTGTAGCTGTAATAACCCAGCAAAACCGCAAACAAATGCTGCACTACCCAAATGCACCATATAGAAAGTGTATTATTTTTATATAACACCCCTGCTTCAAAAATTTTTTGGGGGGGGCAACAGCTATATCACACCAGTAGAAATTATTTGTTCCAATAGCGTGCACTCTGTGTAGCTGCGAAAACACAGCAAAACTGCAAACAAATGCTGCACTAATGCACTATAATATACTTTCTATGTTAGAAAGTATATTATAAGTATACTACACTCCTCAGTAAGTCACACCTATAGATAGCACACCTATACCAGTCCTTAAAAGGACTTTTGCTGCCCTATTAGCTAGCGTTTGGTGTCCCTAACAGTCTGTCCCTGCTCCACACAGCAGCCTCTCCCTACACTGGCAAAAGACTGAATGTAAAATGGTGGCCAGATCGGGTTTATTTATAAGGTAGGGGGTATGTCCATGTGCTAAAAGAATATGGCGCCGGTGGACATCGCCATTTGTTCGCCCGTTCGGCGAACCGCGAACGAGCAAAGTTCACAGCGAAACGACCACCGGTGAACCTCAAGCCCATCTCTACTCATAAATATGTTGCAGAAATATTAAGGCAACTAATCTATTGTCCTATTCATGCTGGTCCAGATTTCGGCAGATGCAAGTGTGGCTGGAATAATTGATTCCGATCTTGCTGATTATCTTATGGTTACACACCCTGTTACTCCTGTAATTTATGTGTTACCCAAAATTTATAAATCTTTGGTTGATCCTCCTGGACATCCTATTGTGTCTGGATCGGATTCTATTTTCAGTCATATTGCAATATTGTAACGTAATTTTGCCACGGGGGGGGGGGGGGGGCTTCAGACATACAAGATACATCTAACTTTCTATGCAAATTGGAACAAATTGATTTATCAGATGTTGAAACAATCATTTTGGTCTCCTTTGATGTTACTTCTTTGTATACTTCCATTAACCATAACAAAGGTACTTCTGCCGTCTTATGGATGTTGGAAATGTCTTCTTTTTCGATATAGGCCAGCAAATTTATGTCTGTTTTGAAGTTATTCTAAGAAATAACAATTTTTTGTTTCAGGACACATATTATGTTCAAAAGAGTGGGGTGCCCATGGGGTCTAATGTGGCCCCGACCTACGCCAATATCTTTATGCGACAATTTGAGGAGGATGTTGTCTATGTGTCCCACTACATTCACACATGTATTGAGATAGTGGAGATACATAGATGACATCTTCCTCTTCTGGACTGGACTTTTTGAAAAGTATTGATGGTGCATTGCAATTCACATTGGTCCATTTTACCGTGAAGGTTCAATTTATGGACACTACAGTGGTTTTCTCCAATGGTAAATTGAGCACACAGTTATGAACAAAACCAACTGATAGGAATACTATTTTACACTACAATAGCTGTCACCCTAGAAAAATGGTAAGACATCTTCCACATTCACAATTCGTGAGTAGGGATGAGCGAACCCGAACTGTATAGTTCGGGTTCGTACCGAATTTTGGGGTGTCCGTGACACGGACACGAACCCGAGCATTTTCGTAAAAGTCCGGGTTCGGGTTCGGTGTTCGGCGCTTTCTTGGCGCTTTTTGAAAGGCTGCAAAGCAGCCAATCAACAAGCGTCATACTACTTGCCCCAAGAGGCCATCACAGCCTTGCCTACTATTGGCATGGCTGTGATTGGCCAGTGCAGCATGTGACCCAGCCTCTATATAAGCTTGGGTCACGTAGCGCTGCACGTCACTCTGCTGATTCAAGCATAGGGAGAGGTTGCAGCTGCGACGTTAGGGCGAGATTAGGCAGATTAACTCCTCCAAAAGACTTCATTCTGTGATCGATCTGCAGCTGTGGATCATTGAAGTGCTATTATTGACTTGCTCACTTTTTTGAGGCTGCCCAGAGCGTTTTTAGATCACTTTTTTCTGGGGTGATCGGCGGCCATTTTGTAACTTGTGGTGCGCCAGCACGAGCTATCACCAAGTGTATTTAACCATCGATAGTGTGGTTATTTTGTGCTATATCCTACATCAGCTGCAGGCTGAGCCTGTGTCACCGAAGTGCATTTAACCATCAACAGTCTGGTTATTTTTTGGCCATATACTACATCAGCTGCAGGCTGAGCCTATGTCACCCAAGTGCATTTAACCATCAACAGTCTGATTATTTTTTGGCCATATACTACATCAGCTGCAGGCTGAGCCTGTGTCACCCAAGTGCATTTAACCATCAACAGTGTGGTTATTTTTTGGCCATATATTACATCAGGGGCAAGTTGAGCCTGTCACCCAGCGCCTAAAAAATAGACCTGACATTTCTATTCAACCAAATCTGCACAGTTTTAGCTAGGTCAAGTTATTTGTAGTGACCGTAAAAGCAGACTTTTTGTTCTGGGTTGAAAAAGCATTCCCAAATTTGCCATTCTGAAAATAACTAGTTTGTGGTATTTGAGGCCTACTTGAAATCTATCCCAAAAAGAAAATCTTACATTGAAGTTATTGATAGTGTCATTCAGAAAAACCTAAGACACACGCTAGCGTGCTGATAGAAGTGTCATTCTGTGATTAAACCTATAACTGTCACACAGCGCAAAAAAAAACAGGTCTCACATCTCTATTCAACCAAATCTGCACAGTTTTAGCTGGTCAAATTATTTGTAGTGACCGTAAAAGCAGACTTTTTGTTCTGGGTTGAAAAAGCATTCCCAAATTTGCCATTCTGAAAATAACTAGTTTGTGGTATTTGAGGCCTACTTGAAATCTATCCCAAAAATAAAATCTTACATTGAAGTTATTGATAGTGTCATTCAGAAAAACCTAAGACACACGCTAGCGTGCTGATAGAAGTGTCATTCTGTGATTAAACCTATAACTGTCACACAGCGCAAAAAAAAACTGGTCTCACATCTCTATTCAACCAAATCTGCACAGTTTTAGCTGGTCAAGTTATTTGTAGTGACCGTAAAAGCAGACTATTTGCTCTGGGTTGAAAAAGCATTCCCAAATTTGCCATTCTCAAAATTGTGGTGAACGGGAACAATGAGGAAAACATCTAATAAGGGACGCGGACGTGGACATGGTCGTGGTGGTGTTAGTGGACCCTCTGGTGCTGGGAGAGGACGTTGCCGTTCTGCCACAGCCACACGTCCTAGTGAACCAACTACCTCATGTCCCAGTAGCCAGCAGAATTTACAGCGATATTTGGTGGGGCCCAATGCCGTTCTATAGATGGTAAGGCCTGAGCAGGTACAGGCATTAGTCAATTGGGTGGCCGACAGTGGATCCAGCACGTTCACATTATCTCCCACCCAGTCTTCTGCAGAAAGCGCACAGATGGCGCATGAAAACCAAGCCCATCGGTCTGTCACATCACCCCCATGCATATCAGGGAAACTGTCTGAGCCTCAAGTTATGCAGCAGTCTCTTATGCTGTTTGAAGACTCTGCTGCCAGGGTTTCCCAAGGGCATCCACCTAGCCCTTCCCCAGGGGTGGAAGAGATAGAATGCACTAACGCACAACCACTTATTTTTCCTGATGATGAGGACATGGGAATACCACCTCAGCACGTCTCTGATGATGACGAAACACAGGTGCCAACTGCTGCGTCTTTCTGCAGTGTGCAGACTGAACAGGAGGTCCGGGATCAAGACTGGGTGGAAGACGATGCAGGGGGCGATGAGGTTCTAGACCCCACATGGAATAAAGTTCGTGCCACTGACTTTCACAGTTCGGAGGAAGAGGCAGTGGTGAGCCCGAGCCAACAGCGTAGCAAAAGAGGGAGCAGTGGGCAAAATCAGAACACCCGCCGCCAAGAGACTCCGCCTGCTACTGACCGCCGCCATCTGGGACCGAGCACCCCAAAGGCAGCTTCAAGGAGTTCCCTGGCATGGCACTTCTTCAAACAATGTGCTGACGACAAGACCCGAGTGGTTTGCACGCTGTGCCATCAGAGCCTGAAGCGAGGCATTAAAGTTCTGAACCTTAGCACAACCTGCATGACC